>NC_061509.1:46825249-46891870 GCF_022539505.1 Lolium rigidum
TAGCAATGATTATTGTTCTCATATGAGATTGAGGATATATGTCCAAAACTGAAACTTCAACCATGGTTCATGGCTTTAGTTAGCGGCCCAATGTTCTTCTCTAACAATTTTGCATGCTCCAACCACTAAAATGATAGACCTTCGAGACAAGACGGACATGCATAGCAACTCACATGATATTCAACAATAGTTGATGGCGTTCCCCAGAAGCATGGTTATCGCGCAACAAGCAACTTAATAAAAGATAAAGTGCATAAGTACATATTCAATACTACGATAGTTTTTAAGGCTATTTTGTCCCATGAGCTATATATTGCAAAGGTGAATGATGGAATTTTAAAGGTAGCACTCAAGCAATTTACTTTGGAATGGCGGAGAAATACCATGTAGTAGGTAGGTATGGTGGACACAAATGGCATAGTAGTTGGCTCAAGGATTTTGGATGCATGAGAAGTATTCCCTCTCGATACAAGGTTTAGGCTAGCAAGGTTATTTGAAGCAAACTCAAGGATGAACCGGTGCGAGAAAAACTCACATAAAAGACATATTGTAAACATTATAAGACTCTACACCGTCTTCCTTGTTGTTCAAAACTCAATACTAGAAATTATCTAGACCTTAGAGAGACCAATTATGCAAACCAAATTTTAGCAAGCTCTATGTATTTCTTCATTAATGGGTGCAAAGTATATGATGCAAGAGCTTAAACATGAGCACAACAATTGCCAAGTATCATATTATCCAAGACATTTTACCAATTACTACATGTAGCATTTTCCAATTCCAACCATATAACAACTTAACGAAGAGGAAACTTCGCCATGAATATTATGAGCTAAGAACACATGTGTTCATACGAACCAGCGGAGCGTGTCTCTCTCCCACACAAGGATGAACTTGTTCAGAGAACTAAGATAACAAAATAAAAATAAAAGCACACACAGACGCTCCAAGTAAAGTACATAAGATGTGATTGAATAAAAATATAGTTTCAGGGGAGGAACCTGATGATGTTGTCGATGAAGAAGGGGATGCCTTGGGCATCCCCAAGCTTAGACGCTTGAGTATTCTTAGAATATGCAGGGGTGAACCACGGGGGCATCCCCAAGCTTAGAGCTTTCACTCCTCTTGATCATAGTATATCATACTCCTCTCTTGACCCTTGAAAACTTCCTTCACACCAAACTTCAAGCAAACTCATTAGAGGGTTAGTGCACAATAAAAATTTACATGTTCAGAGGTGACACAATCATTCTTTACACTTCTGGACATTGCACAAAACTTCTGAAAGTTAATGGAACAAAGAAACTCATTCAACTTAACAAAAGCGGCAATGCGAAATAAAAGGCAGAATCTGTCAAAAACAGAACAGTCCGTAAAGACGAATTTTAAAATGGCACCAGACTTGCTCAAATGGAAAAACTCAAAACTAATGAAAGTTGCGTACATATCTGAGGATCACGCTCGTAAATTGGCAGATTTTTTAGAATTTTATACAGAGACTTAGGCCCAGATTCGTGACAGACAGCAATGCTGTTTCTGCGCAGCGATCCCAAATATAACATCAACTTTCACATAGAAACTTTACTTGGCACAAAAACATGATAAGGAGAGGTTGCTACAGTAGTAAACAACTTCCAAGACACAAATATAAAACAAAGTACTGTAGCAAAATAACACATGGGTTATCTCCCAAGAAGTTCTTTCTTTATAGCCGTTAAGATGGGCTCAGCAGTTTTAATGATGCACTCGCAAGAAATAGAAGTTGAAGCAAAAGAGAGCATCAAGAGGCAAATTCAAAACACATTTAAGTCTAACATGCTTCCTATGCATAGGAATCTTGTAAATAAACAAGTTCATGAAGAGCAAAGTAACAAGCATAGGAAGATAAAACAAGTGTAGCTTCAAAAATTTCAGCACATAGAGAGGCATTTTAGTAACATGAAAATTTTTACAACCATATTTTCCTCTCTCATAATAACTTTCAGTAGCATCATGAGCAAACTCAACAATATAACTATCACATAAAGCATTCTTATCATGAGTCTCATGCATAAAATAATTACTACTCCCAACATAAGCATAATCAATTTTATTAGTTGTAGTGGGAGCAAATTCAACAAAGTAGCTATCAAATATAGGAGGTATATTGTAATCATAATCAAATTTATCCTCCATAACAGGTGGTAACAAAAGACTACTATCATTATAATCATCATAAATAGGAGGCAAAGTATCATCAAAGTAAATTTTCTCCTCAATGCTTGGGGACTAAAAATATCATGCTCATCAAAGCCGGCTTCCCCAAGCTTAGAATTTTCCATAGCATTAGCAACAATGGTGTTCAAAGCATTCATACTAATAACATTCCCATTAGCATGCATATAAAGTTCCATGGGTTTCTTAATTCTTTCTTCAAACACATCATGTCCTAATTCAAGATAAAGTTCATAAAGATCTCTCATATTTTTGTTGTTTTCCATTATGCCTAACTAGTGTAAACAAGAAACCAAATGTCGCAATTGCAGAGTCTAAAGGAAATAGCTTCGAGTACTTACAACGGCGCCGGAAAATAGCTTAGTAGCCGAGGTCCGGAGTGTGAGTACCTTTTACCTTTCCTCCCGGCAACGGCGCCGGAAAAGTGCTTGATGTCTACGTTCCCCTCCTTTCCTGTAGACGATGTTGGGCCTCCAAGTGCGAGAGGTTTGTAGAACAGCAGCAAGTTTTCCCTTAAGTGGATCACCCAAGGTTTATCGAACTCGGGGAGGAAGAGGTCAAAGATATCCCTCTCATGCAACCCTGCAACCACAAAGCAAGAAGTCTCTTGTGTCCCCAACACACCTAATAGGTGCACTAGTTCGGCGAAGAGATAGTGAAATACAGGTGGTATGAATATATATGAGCAGTAGCAATGGTGCCAGAAAATAGCTTGCTGGCGTGTAGTTGATGGTGGTAGTATTGCAGCAGTAGTAACACAGTAAAACAGTAAACAAGCAGTAGTAACTCAGCAGTATTTAGGAACAAGGCCTAGGGATTACACTTTCACTAGTGGACACTCTCAACATTGATCACATAACGGAATAGATAAATGCATACTCTACACTTTTGTTGGATGATGAACACATTGCGTAGGATTACACGAACCCTCAATGCCGGAGTTAACAAGCTCCACAATAATGCTCATGTTTAAGTAACCTTAAGTGTAAGATAGATCAAAACGACTAAACCAAGTACTAGCATAGCATGCACACTCGTCACCTTCATGCATATGTAGGAGGAATAGATCACATCAATATTATCATAGCAATAGTTAACTTCGCAATCTACAAGAGATCATGATCATAGCATAAACCAAGTACTAACACGGTGCACGCACTGTCACCTTTGCACACATGCAGGAGGAATAGAACTACTTTAATAACTTTGCTAGAGTAGCACATAGATAAATTGTGATACGATGCACATTGCAATCATAAAGAGATATAAATAAGCACTTCACTACGCTCTTCAACAGTGAATAAGTATTCTGTGAAATATAGCCTAAGAGACCCACACGGTGCACACACTGTCACCTTTACACACATGGGACAAGGAGTCTCCGGAGATCACATAGGTAAAACCCACTTGACTAGCATAATGACATCTAGATTACAAGCATCATCATATGAATCTCAATCATGTAAGGCAGCTCATGAGATTATTGTATTGAAGTACATAGGAGAGAGATGAACCACATAGCTACCGGTACAGCCCCGAGCCTCGATGGAGAACTACTCCCTCCTCATGGGAGCAAGCAGCGGTGATGAAGATGGCGGTGGAGATGGCAGCGGTGTCGATGGAGAAGCCTTCCGGGGCACTTCCCCGCTCCGGCAGGTGCCGGAACAGAGACTCCTGTCCCCAGATCTTGGCTTCGCGATGGCGGCGGCTCTGGAACTTTTCTCGTATCGTGGCTTCCTCTGTAAGGGTTTTCGATGCAGGGGCTTTATATAGGCGAAGAGGCGGCGCAGGAGGGTCAACGAGGCGACGAGACCATAGGGTGGCGCGGCCAGGGCCTGGGCCGCGCCACCATGTCATCTGGGCCCACCGGGGCCCCCTCCGGCGGCTCTCGGGTGTTCTGGATGCTTCCGGCAAAATAGGAACCCGGGCGGTGATTTCGTCCAATTCCGAGAATATTTCGTTACTAGGATTTCTGAAACAAAAAACAGCAGAAAACAGGAACTGGCACTTCGGCATCTTGTTAATAGGTTAGTTCCAGAAAATGCACGAATATGACATAAAGTATGCATAAAACATGTAGGTATCATCAATAAAGTAGCATGGAACATAAGAAATTATCGATACGTTGGAGACGTATCATGGCCGGAGTTGGCCGAAGCGTGGCGGCGACTAAGGCGGCGACTCGGTCGCTAGTGAATCGCGAGAGAGAGTTAGGGTTAGGGATTCGTGTGAGAGAGAGGGGTGGAATGGACCGACTCGGTCGGTTTGGGCCGGCCCGGTCTGGTTCAACCAGTGGTGGGCTGACCAGTGGGACCAGGCGTAGTTAGACATTTCACTATTGGATTTAAACCTTTTCACTTTTAAATTTAACTCTTCCACTTTAGAAATTGCAAATAAATCGAGAATAACTCCAAAAATTCAAGAAAATAGGAATAATTCATTAAAATTCCATAACCAAAATAAAATATGAAATAAAACAACAAATACAAATTTAAATTCTGGAAATTTTAAAATGAATTCCAAGTTGGAATTTAGAATTTTAATTTTTTCCTTGGATATAAAAATCAAGGAAAGTTCCAAATAACTTTAAATATTTGTTAAAACAATTTTAAAAAAGGGATATTATAATATTCCCAATCTTTTCCTTTTGAGGAAAATCCTCATTAAAATAATATTAAAGAGTTGTAAATTATTATTTAAGGGATTAATATTCCAAGAAAGATTTAATCACATAAATATTAAGAAATACTCCGGGGAAAGGGATTCAACCAAAAATAAATCCACCATGCATACATCATTTGAATTTTATAACATTGTCCTTATCGGACAATGATGCTTCTTTTTCAGAACCCGAGGTCCAGGTTCCATCCAAACCCTTGAGCCGCACTATCTCGCAGTCTCCAGGCAAGTTCACTCTTGCTCATGCCATATAGATTATGTTCTATCAATTTACTTGCAAAGCAATATATTTATCACTCCTGCATTGAAAATAAAATGTTACTTTTCCAATTATGAATATGACTATGTGGTGGGTAATGGAACCATGGTATGTGTTGATGGTGGAGATTCCATTGCAAGGGTTCTACTCATCTAGGACTAATCACCAATGTCGTCTAGTGATTCTAGCGCCATGCATATCACGTTAACCATAAGCTCTATAATGGCTCTGGAAAAGTCAGTTGTATCTTTTCCCTTCTGCATATTAACGGACTTGATAGATCCTGGTTGTGTGTTGCGAGAACACTCAGTAGTTTGGGATGGACTTAATCTCCCCATCCGTGTGGATGAAGGGCGCTCTACCGTCTATGATGGATTGTCCGCAGCACATCGTGGCTAAAGTCATATGATCAGGAGATGTCTACCGGGGATGTGCGAATGGACAAAAGGGTGGGTATGCAGGGTCGCGGAGAAGGCAGTGATTGGCTTGGTTCTTATACTGCGCCTCACACCAAGTGTGGACGGGAAAATACGCCCGGCTGGCAACAATGATAAGTTCTCTTATGAGAAAAGTAACACACCTCTGTAGAGTGTATTGAATTGTGGTTGTCACTCCCTGTTCCGGGAAGGGAAGTGCGAACACGGCAGGAAAGGAACTCCGTGAAGTTCTAGTCAACCTGTGAAGACTGGTGGGCATAGTTTTCAGAATAAAATAAACCTTTTGAAGAAATGTTTGCGAAACATGCATTGACCTGAGATTTTTTGATCAATGGTCGTAGCTAGTGCATCAAACACCTTTTATTTTGAACTTGCTGAGTACCTCTGTACTCAATTTCTTTCGACACCCTTGCTAGACTGTGACACCGAAGAGGAGGCCTACACGGGAGCACCAGAAGGAGAGTATGAGTTGTTCTACGAGGAGCCAGATCTGTCCGGAGGAGTTGAAGGCGTGGACTATGGGATAGTCTACGGAGCAGATGACACGGATGCAGAGGAGTAAAGACCTACCGTAGACATATCAGAGCCGAGCAGCGTAGTGACTTACCTAAATAAGTTGATGAGCTCGTCATGTCTACTTTCTAGTTCAAAGTTGTAATGATACTTAAGTAAGCTCTTAGGGTGTTCTCATCGGACCTATGAGAATACCAAGTGATTAAGAACTTTGTTTGTAATAATTATGTGGAGTGTTATAACCTGCAATGTTTCTGTTGTACCACTCTGAGGGATGTGATATTTGTGAAGAAGGCACTTCATTCTGTTGTACCACTCTGAGGGATGTGATATTTGTGAAGAAGACCCTACATAAATGCAGTGGTATGCTAGGTCACCGCAGCTGTCGTCGGATGCCTGTCTCGCCGGTGCCCCATCGCGAGCCGAAGAGGAGCGCCGAGATTCAGTGCAGGCGGCGGTACCTGCCGTCGGACCCTCACGATGATCCCGCCTTCGCCCTGGAGTCAAATAAATGACACATCTGGCGCCAGACCGAGGAGGGTCAGAGGAGGAAGGCGGGCTACCTCGGCGACCGTGACTTCCGGTTCGAGCGGCCACCGATGCCTCGTTGTCGAACACTACATCCGCTGCCTCCTGCACCTCTACAGGACGACGACGCCACGCTTGTCTACCACAACGAGGAGGCCAAGGACGACAACGACGACTTCATCGCATGCGTCTTCCACGACTGGCAGGCGGCCATGGCGGAGGGCTGGAAGTTCGAGTTCCCGACGGCGAATACCAATGAGGAGATCGAGAGGCTCGACGTCCTCGTGTCGTAGGCGGACGGACCGGTGCAGCCGTCGCTGCCACGGTACACCACGAACATCATGCCGCCATGCCTCACGGAGGACGAGGCCCTACAACAAGCGTTGCAGAACTCGGCCCCGTACACGCTGCCACCTCCACCATTCAACCTGTGGGCTCCTCCACCTCCACCTCCACCACCGGCGGCACCGGCGTATGTTCCACCGGTTGCCAACTGGCCGTGGCAGATACCGGACTTCATCGTGCTTAGCGACGACGATGAGGAGTAGGCTAGGGTAGCAGGCGGCGTATGCGCCTTTTAGTATTTATATTTTTTTATTTTCCTTTATTCACTATGTAAATTATGTTGAAAGAATGCAAAACGGAAAAAATTACGTTGTGCCGCTAGGGGCAACCCTGCACAAACAGACGCGCGGTCGATTTCGATAATTTAGACCGATGCAAAGGACGTGTGCGACTACTTTAGACATGCGGTATGCGTCGGCCCCTTGGATATGCCCTAAGAAAAGACCGTAATATAGTAAGCAGTAGTCAAGCTGGTAAAAGTTCTTCGTCTTATATCTTGTATCGTATCTACCTGATCATAATGCCATTAAACAAATGCATCATGTACGTACCATTCATTACCAATTCAATAATCACGGAATCAAAGGGTGGCTACCAACAGCTGCTAATTTTTTTGGCCAAGAGGGCTGAGCTTTTCGATAGATTATTGCAGCTTTGAACGACGTAAGTGCGCAGAACACGACTGTGGATCCTCTGACCCTTGACCCAAAACCTCCTTTTTCCTCCTCCTCATGGTCTTTCCTGACCAGGTCCAGTCAGAATCAGGTTTAAGAGTCTGGGTTTCATGCTAAAGCTTTGATCAGGAAACTATGGAGAAGAAGCAGCAGCAGCTCCATTCCTCATGGAAGAATTACAGCAATGGAGGATTCCCATACCTCTCATTGGCTGTGCTATCGTGGTGGCGGTGCTGCTGCTCTCCATGGCGTCTCCAGCCAGTTCATGCACGGAGCAGGAGAAGGACTCGCTCCTGCAGTTCCACGCTGGGCTGTTGCAGGACGGCGGCCTCGCGGCGTCGTGGAAGCGGAACAGCACCGACTGCTGTGTGTGGGACGGGGTCACCTGCAGCGCGGATGGGGCAGTCACCGATGTCTCGCTGGCTTCCAAGGGCCTTGAGGGGCAAATCTCGCCGTCCCTGGACAACCTCGCCGGACTGCTGCGCCTCAACCTGTCCCACAACTCGCTGTCTGGTGGCCTACCACTGGAGTTGGTGTCGTCCAGCAGCATCATCGCCCTCGACGTCAGCTTCAACCGCCTCAAGGAAGACATGCAAGAGGTGCCGTCTTTAACCTCTGTCCGGCCTCTGCAGGTACTGAACATCTCGAGCAACCTGTTTACAGGCCGGTTTCCATCGTCCACCACATGGGGGGTGATGAGCAATCTAGTCACCCTCAACGCCAGCAACAACAGCTTCACTGGGCAGATACCAAGCCATTTCTGCACAGGCTCACCATCGCTGGCCGTGGTTGCACTCTGCTACAACCAATTTACAGGTGGCATCCCTCCTGGACTTGGTAATTGCTCCATGCTCAGAGTGCTCAAGGCTGGACACAACAATCTCAGCGGGACTCTACCAAATGAACTCTTCGACGCTTCCTCCCTAGAGTACCTCTCGCTTCCTCACAATGGCTTAAATGGAGTGATCAATGGTGCACAAATAGTCAAGCTTAGAAATCTCGCTACTCTAGATCTTGGAGGGAACAATTTCAGCGGCAAGATTCCTGACTCAATTGGTCAGCTCAAGAGATTAGAGGAGCTCCGTCTGGACAACAACAACATGTCAGGGGAGCTGCCGTCAACTCTGAGCAACTGCACAAATCTCATAACAATTGGCCTCAAGAGCAACCACTTCCATGGAGAACTTACCAACGTTAACTTCTCGAGCCTGCTCAATCTGAAGAGTTTAGATCTTCTGAAAAACAAATTCACCGGCACAATTCCAGAAAGCATATACTCTTGCACCAAGCTGGCGGCACTGCGCATATCTGGCAACAACTTGTATGGGCAGCTTTCACCAAACATAACAAGTTTGAAAGCCCTTACTTTCCTATCACTTGGTTCCAACAATTTTACAAATATCACAAACACAATTCGGATACTCAAGAACTGTAGAAACCTCACTACCTTGCTTATCGGAGGGACAAACTTTATGGGTGAATCCATGCCAGAAGATGAAATAGTTGACGGTTTTCAGAATCTTCAGGTTCTCTCCATAGCTGGTTGCTCATTATCAGGAAACATACCCCTTTGGCTATCAAAGCTGACAAAGTTGGAGATGCTGTTTTTGCAAAATAACCAACTCAGTGGACCAATACCAGGCTGGATCAATAGCCTAAACTTACTTTTCCACCTAGACATATCAAATAATAGCCTTACAGGCGAAATTCCAAGAGCCTTAATGGAGATATCATCGCTACAGTCAGCTGAAAACACAGCTCATATGGACCCAAGGGTCTTTCAGCTGCCTACATATAGCAGTCCAGCGTTAGAACACCGTTTTATTACATCTTACCCAAGAGTGTTGAATCTAAGCCACAACTACATCACAGGTGTGATGCCCCTACAGATTGGTCAGTTGGAAGTGCTTACTATACTTGATTTCAGCTTCAACAAGTTATCTGGACAAATCCCACAATCGATTTGCAACCTCACAAACTTGCAGGTGCTAGACTTATCCAGCAACAATTTCACAGGTGCAATCCCAGCTGCATTGAACAACCTGCACTTCCTTTCAGCATTCAACATTTCAAACAATGACCTTGAAGGGCCAATACCATCTGGAGGCCAGTTTAATACATTTCAAAATTCTAGTTTCGATGAGAACCCAAAGCTGTGCGGCTCTATGTTCACTCACAAATGTGATTCTGCAGAAACACATCAATCCGTCATTCTGACAGGAAAACAAACTGACTACAAGGTGGCCTTTATGATTGCCTTCAGTGCATTCTTAGGTGTAGGGGTGTTGTATGATCAATTAGTCTTATCAAGGTATTTTGGCTAATCCTACTTCAGTCTACTTTGGTTTATGAAGACTTATTCATATTAGGCTGTTACTTAGGTTTAACAACATTTCCAGCAAGCAAGCTTCTCCAATAGGTGTGAGTCATTATTAGGTTTGCCAAATAAAATAGGGTGGAGAGTGATTTCATTCTATGGACATGTAAAAGTATGTAACAATGTAAGGTGATTTGAGCTGAAGCATACATAATTCTGTCGAAAACAACAGTCTTACAGGACAAAACCCGTTATCCTTGACGGAGATGCCAATGCTAATGTCAATGGAAAACAGAACTCATTGGGACCCAAGGGTCTTAGAACTGCCTGTTTATAGTGGTCCATCACTTCAATACCGTGTTGTAACATCTTTCCCAACAGTTTTGAATCTAAGCCACAACTACTTCACAGGTGTGATTCCCCAACAGATTGGCCAGTTGAAAATGCTTGCTGTACTTGATTTTAGTTTCAACAAGTTATCAGGAAAGATCCCACGATCGACTTGCAACCTTACAAATTTGTAGGTGCTAGACCTGTCCAGAAACAATCTCACAGGTGCAATACCAGCTGGGTTGAACAGCCTGAACTTGCTTTCAGCATTCAACATCCTACTGGACAAAGAATTTAAAGCTTATGTTGCAGATTTTGGGCTATCCAGATTGATTCTTCCCAACCAAACTCATGTCACAACCGAGCTGGTTGGCACTATGGGATATATACAGTTTTGGAGTAGTCCTACTTGAGCTGCTCACAGGAAAGCGACCTGTTACAGTCATGTCTACCTCAAAAGAACTTGTCCCATGAGTTCTATAGATGAGATCTGAGGGTAAATAAACAGAGGTCCTGGATCCAATGCTTCGAGGAACAGGGTATGAAGGGCAAATGCTGAAGGTGCTCGAAACCGCTTGCAAGTGTGTTGATCATGATCAATTCAGGAGGCCCGTTATCATGGAGGTAGTTTCCTGCCTGGACAGTATAGATGCTGACCTGCAGAAGTAAAAGTCGGCCAAGATTGGATGAATTCTACATGGTACATAATATTGTACGTTTGGTGCACAGGTTAGATGTAGTTTCCCTAGCTTCACTAGAAGTACTACTTCTGACTAGCCTAGTAGCCTTAAACTTTGTTTTGTACAGCCCCCAACAGGTTGTCAATTTGAACTTAAAGTATAATATTTTTTTTAGGAAAGCTTTTTTTTCTATTTCATTTTATTTTCCGATGTTTCTTGAAGCATTGTGTATGCTTAAGCTTCACAAGCGTGGGAAAAAGAAGAGAATAAAGATGTGAAACGATTGGCTTGTGTTCTCAGATAAAGGAGAAAATTACAAAAAACCACCACATATCGGGCAGTCGTTTCAAAAAGCAACCACTATTCGAAATCGTTTCAAAAAACCACCACTCTACGGTTAACACGTTGCAAGGTCCACTGATTCACGTCCGACCCGATGTTAATGACGAAACTGACGAAACGGGCCCACTGTCAGGTCTACGTGGCACAGCATAGACGGTGCGCGTTGGAGCGCCGTTAACGGCGCGGCCGGTGCCCTAACTTCCACCGTTCCAACACGGTTGGAGGCAGTTCCCCTCACTTCTCCCTCTCCCGCGCACTGACGATAGCCATGGCGGCGGCGAAATCGTCCGGCCTGACCTCACCGGTCGGCGGCGCCGGAGCTGGAAGAGAGGGTGGCGACGGCGAGTTAGCCAATTTGGGGGGCCTACTCTCGGTAGTGGATTCGTCCGACCTCACCTCAGCCCCCGCCGCCGCCGGAGCTGGAAGAGACGGTGCCGTTGATGGTGAGGGCGGCGCCGGAGCGGGAAGAGAGGATGGCGTTGACGGCGAGGTTGCCGATCTGGGAGGCCAGGTCGCGGCGGACGTGGATTGCTGCGGGAGCTCAAATCCATCGACCCTGGTGTTTTATTCACCGGAGAAAGCCGCCGCCTCCGTCGTGGCCAAGGTTTGGAAGGAGAACCCTGCCTCCAGCAGTCGTTTTACATCAGGATTCGTCGGCGGCATCGAGTAAGTCCTTCTTTTCTCTCAGCTTTTGTTCTTCCTGTCAAACAAAGTGTGTAACCGAGTTGTGCTAGGCAAAATAGAGAATTAATTGTTCTTCCTCTGTATATTTGTAGTCTGGATGACGAAATTTGGGATGTAAGGTTCAATTTAGATGGACAGGACAATTTAGAACGATGTTTAGGCCGATCAGACATCACATATTTGAATTTGTTAGCTATAATTGAGTTAGAGGGGTATGGAATCAATGACTGCATGTATTTTGTGAAAGAAAAGGACATAGGGGTTGCTGGAATGGAAGAACTGGATGGAATGAGTAAGGTGGAGCAGATGATTGAGCTATATGAGGAGAAGAAGTGCATAAATATCAGTGTTATCAAGACAGGTAGCTCACTCGCCGATAAACATCAACAAACCAGCGAGTAGAAGAGCAAATTCCTATGTCGAAATAGGTTACCCTATTGTTTACACAAGTGGATGATGATGGTGTTGTTTTACCCAGCCAGGAAGAATTTGTTCAGGTGCATCGATGATTCAGCTATGCTTTACCTGTGCACCCAGCAGAGCAACATTGATGACAAGGGCAAGCAGAATGTTGATGAGCAAAGAGAAGCTGCAGCAGGTTGTACGGATGATGAGGAAGAAGAAATTGCAGAAGGCTATTCGGATGATGAGCAACAACAAATTGCGAGAGGACGAGGAAGAGTCTTCGGATGATGATCAAGATGGAGATTTCATGGAAGAGGATGAAGTTGAGACGAGATCGATGAAGAAAGTGAGCTCAATGAGAAACTTATTGATTTGAAGAAGAGAAAGAGAGCTGGAAGCAAGCAGTTATGTGAGGATGAGGAAGGCGAAGACATATTCTCGTGATTCGAGATAACTCGATGATGACGATGGATCGTGAGGTTGCAAGAGACGATAGCAAGTAACCAAAAAGAAATTGCCAGTGAGGAAAGGACCTACCACCAGATCACATTGCAGCCAACAGAGCACAACACCAGCAGATTGGCTGCCATCTGATGATGAAGGGCAAGATGGTGATTTAGACCCAGAGGATGATGATGGCTTTGAGACAATGTCCCGGGCTCCGCCAAAGGGAAGAAAGAGCAGGGCCAAGAAGATGGACCCTAGGGTCTGGTATAATGAGAGTAGATTGCATCCAGAACAAGGCTTATGCATGAAGATGTGTTTCCAAGATGTGTACCAGTTCAGAAGAGCACTGCAAACCCTGCATATTGCACAGCTTAGAAACTTCGTGTACCACAGGAATTGCAAAGACAGAGTGATGGCAGTGTGCTCTACAGAAGGTTGTCCTTTTTACATGATTGGGTCAGTGATTAAAAATGAAAAAACCTTCTGTCTGAGAAAGTGCCACCTTGAACACACTTGTGGCACATCAGGTGAGCACTGCAAAGTTACAGGAAAGTGGGTTGCAAAGGTCCGTGAGTCTAGCATCGGAATTGATCCTAGGACTCGGGGTTGAGGCGATGATGGAGACAACAAAAGAAAAATATGGTGTAGATGTCAAGAAGATGATGGCATACAGAGCAAAGAAGAAAGCTTTGCAAGTTGTTCTAGGAGATCAGATTGAGCAATGACAGGAGGCTTAGAGATTATTTGCAGACGGTTATAGATACAAATCCTGGCTCCGGATGCATTGTGACAACAAAAATGCTTCGGAGCATCCTAGTAAGAACCCTAGATTTCATGGGTTGTTCTACTTGTCTTGGTGCATCCATTGAAGGGTTTCTTAAAGGGTGCGAGACCATTCTTTGGTGAGTTGCATGGTAGCTTTATACAAATATGTAGCAAATTCTTGGTGCATCTAAATGGCAGATTTCTTACATTATTGCTTTTGGTTCTCGGGGTTAGATGGTTGCTTTGTCAAGCTTAGCACTGGACAACAAATTCTGTGTGCTACTGGAAGGGATGGGAACAACAATCTATTCCCTATTGCTTTTGGTTTGGTTGACAAGGAGGAGACAGCATCATGGTCTTGGTTTCTAACACAGCTCAAATATGCACTTGGTGGTGAGGCTGGGAAATTTGGATACTACACCATTATCTCAGATAGGCAGAAGGTATGTTCCCTTTTGGATACTACATAAGTTTGGGTGACAACTTTAGGTTTAGTGTGGAGGTTTAGGTTAGAGTCCGAGGATTAGTGTCGAGGATTAAGTTAGACTCCGAGGATAAGTGTCGATGTTTATCTTCAAGTTCGAGGATAAGTGTCGATGTTTATCTTCAAGTCCGAGGATAAGTGTTGATGTTTATCTAAAACTCCGAGGATATCTTCGGGCTTGAAGATAAACATCGACACTTATCCTCGGACTTGAAGATAAACATCGACACTTATCCTCGGACTCTAACTTAAACCTCGACACTTATCCTCGGACTCTAACTTAAACCTCGACACTTATTATTGGAGTTGACTAATTAAAGCTATGAACCAGGGTCTCCTTAATGCAATCAACCAAATATTTCCCAACTGTCCTCAAAGATACTGCCTTAGACACATTTATGCAAACTTTCAAACTGCTGGGTTCAGAGGTGAAGAGCTCAAGAAATTTATGGATGCAGCCAGCTACTCTTACACTCGAGCATGGTTTTGATGTTGCCATGGCTAACATGAAAGAGGAGTGCCTAGAGGCTTGGGAGTGGCTAATGAAGATCCCTGTTGCTACTTGGGCTAGATATGCCATGGATTACAACTGCAAGACTGACCTGGTTGTGAACAATCTTAGTGAGGTTTTCAACAGAATGATTTTAGATGTCAGAGGTAAACCAGTTAGAACAATGTTTGATGGCATCAGAAAGAAGCTCATGGTCAGGAATGATGACAAGAGAACTGGAGCAGCAAAGGCAAGATGGGTGATCTGCCCAACATATGCAGAGATTCTGGAAGAGAACAAGAAGTGGTCAAGAATGTACAGATCAAAGAAATCTGTTGATGGTTTGTGGGAAGTAACCAATGGGACTGACAAAACCTATGCTGTGAATTTGACAGCAAGAACATGTGGTTGCAAAAGATGGGACCTTAGTGGAATCCCATGCAGTCATGCTGTCAGTGCCATCTACAAGGCATTCCTACACCCTGAAGACTTTGTGAATGATTTCTTCAAGAAACCAATGTACATGGAGGCATACAATCCAGTGGTGTACCCTGTGCCTGGTGAAGATAGCTGGACCAAAACTGAAACACCTGACATTGATCCACCAGTTTTCAAGGTGTCATTGGGTAGAAGTCAAACAAAAAGGAGAAAGGGTAAGTTTGAAGTGCCAGAGCCAAAACAAACCTCTAGAATGGCAATCATCACATGTGGCAACTGTGGCAAAGTTGGGCATAGTACACCAACTGTGGTGTCCCACTGAAGCCTTCATTAGAAATGAGGAAAAACAAACATCAGGTATAGTTGCTATGCTTCATCCCTTGTTCACCTTGATTAGTTGCTTATGTTTCTTTATTTCACAGGAGAACAGAGAGGAAGCAAGTGCTGCTCCAGCTGCACCACCAAGTGCTGCTCCATCTGCACCAGCAACTGCTGCTCCTTCTGCACCAGCAACTGCTACCCAAGCCTCTTCAGCACCTGCTCCTCCTGCACCTAAGAGGAAGAAAGCTTCTGCACCTCTGAACCCTCCACCATGGAAGAGGAATACAGGTGCAACTGCTCCAGCTGCACCAAAGAGGAAATCACCAAGTGCTGGAGCATCTGCAGCAGCACCACTTTCTAAGAAGAAAGCGACATCAACCGAAGCATCGGGAAGTACAAGCTGCTGCAGGTCCTAGAGCATCTGCTCTGTCTGCAGCTAGTAGAGCATCAGCTGCTCCAAGTGCTAGACCATCTGCTGCTGCTACAACTGCTGCAGCTCCATTCAAAGCCCCCAGGCCAACAAGAGAGAAGAGAGAGAGCACTAGGATGAAGGGATACCTGACAGCAAGCAACATTGACAACCTTACCATGGCAGATATCAAAAAAGGTGTTATGTGATCTCAGTATGTGTATCAGTTATGTATGTAATGTCTAAACCTTGTGCTGGTAGATCTCAAGCAGAGTATGTGTCTGAACCAGGAACTTATGTATGTTTGTATGTGTCTGAACCAGGAACTTATGTTTGTAGTGTCTGAATGAGTTATCTTCTCTATCAGTTATCTTCTAGTTACTGCATGAACCATGTTATATTCAGTTATTGTTATTGTCTGAACCTTGTGCTGCTGGATCTGTATGAGAGTGGTGCTTTTCTGTCATTCACATCCCCAAAAGTGGTTGCTTTTTGTAAAAAACCTGGAAGATTACTACCAGCTCGAGTTTGACATACTGCCAGTACAATCCAATATAGATAACACATGGGTACACAACAAATGGACAGGTTCACACACAAGATAACACAAGGGTACACAACAAATTGACAGGTTCACAATGACAGGTTCACACATAAGATAAGTCTGACATACAAATGGACAGGTTCACAAATCTATACCCTAACAGAAGGGTACAGAACACATACAGCACCTACAGCACCTGGGTTCACTTACATAGCTTAGTAGTAGCACAATTAACCATTACAAACTACCAGTACCACAATTAACCATTACAATTTTGCAGTAGGACATCAAATGATCAACTCCTCCTCACACACTTCCCTAATCCTTTTGAGCTTGTCCTTGTTTCCATTGCTAAGCTTCAGCAGGTCATAGAGCATGTACTCCAGCTTTCTCTTCTCCTCATTCAATGCATCCTTCTCTTTCTTTAAAGCATCAGTTTCTGTCTTCCAAGCTTCTCTTCCTGCCTCCAATTCCTCCTTCTTTGCCCTAATGACCTCGACCTGTGTTTTCACGCAATCGCTTCGACTCAGCAACCTCCTTTTTTAGCTCATTAATTTCATCGGCAGCTCCTGAAGTTATCAACTTGTAATTTCTCTCCACCACTCTTTTTTCAGTCTCTTCGCAAATTTCTTCACATCAACTAGCAGGCTTGCATACTTCTTCTCAATCTTGTTTTTCTCTACAGCAAGCTCCTCAACAAATCGGCATGCTCTACCTTGTCATCAATTCTACCTGAATTGCTAGAGTAGTACATTCCCCATAGTTTCTTCAAAGCATTTTGTAGTGGCTCAGGCCACTCACTATCTACCCATGCATGGAAGCCACAGTTCAGAACATGCTGCATAAAAATGAGCACAATTAGGGAAATTATCTATATTTCTACACATACATAATAATACAATTCTGCCCTTAATTTATATCAACTGGAAAAGAAAATGGTTTAGCCATAAATAATTTCAAATATGCTGCAGTAAATATATATCACTCCATGCTATGGTGCACTTAATTCCCCATAGTAAATTATCTATATTTCTACACATACATAATAATACAATGCTGCCCTTAATTTATATCAACTGGAAAAGAAAATGGTTTAGGCATAAATAATTTCAAATATGCTGCCAAAAAATGGTTCACATGCTATGGTTCAATTACATAGATTTTTGCTATGAAATTACTAAATATACAGACAATTTCTATGGTTAAATTACAGAGTATTACACACAAATATTGTGCTGGTTCAACAGCAAAGAATAACACTCACATTTTCAATGGAGCAGAGGTAGAAACGACGACCAGTGTTCGGCCCTTCAAAGGCCACACATCTCACCGGCTCAAGGTTGTGGACACGGCATCGTTCGCCAGATCCCACGGCCAATCCATGAAATGTAGGTTCCTCAGTAGTATCAGGAGCATAGTCGATGTCATTGAACTCCTATTGAGCAAAAATGCAAACGGAATCGAAGTAAATCGACCAATGCATCAAATCCCCAAATTCTCCCCCAAATCAGAAACCCTAGAGATTCAAATCGGCCACTTACAGGGAGCCTCTCTGAGCTCGTCGACCCGTCGTGCCAGCTCGGCATCGTCTCCCTCGTCGGTGCCTCGCGGGAACGGCAACAAGTCTCCAGGCGGCGGCGGTGCTCCAGTGCGGCGACGGCGACGAGCAAAAGCTCACTGGCTAGGCTAGGGGAGAGTGAGCTGGTCAACTCCACGCGATCCGTCCATAAAAAACGACCAAGTGGTGGGCCCTACTGCGCCGTTAACGGTCGTCAACGGCGCTCCAACGCGCACCGTCTATGCTGTGCCACGTAGACCTGACAGTGGGCCCGTTTTGTCAGTTTCGTCATTAACATCGGGTCGGACGTGAATCAGTGGACCTTGCAACGTGTTAACCGTAGAGTGGTGGTTTTTTGAAACGATTTCGAATAGTGGTTGCTTTTTGAAACGACTGCCCGATATGTGGTGGTTTTTTGTAATTTTCTCCAGATAAAGAGTGAAACCGTTTTCCATTCAAGTGCAGACACAACATAGTGTTTTCCCTGGGTCAATGGATGTACTAAAAACCAACAGAGTTGCAGTTGGTTTGGTAGACACTACAGAATGCTTGGTCTAAGCATGGAATTGATTGGAATGGTAAACTGAGGATGCACTACCACTAAGGTGTATGGAATGTCAGGAAGTCACCATGCATAACAGATTAAGTGACTAACAATATACCGCCACTAGCAGTAGTACAGGGGGGAATAATGGGGATCAGAAGAACCAACCACATCAAACGGATTTACGCGGTCAAGAAACCTACATGCAAGGCCGCGCCGCAAGCATGATCCACACGCCGTCCCGAGATCCTCGACGGCGACAGTCGCCATCCAAGCAACGATGACCGGGTCTGCATTCCGTCAAGCAGGCTGAGCGCACTTCGCTACTGCCGAGACCGCAGCTTGGGCACGTGCCGTTCCCCACGGAGGCTCCCGAAGTCACCGGCGGCGGAAGCGAGCATGGAAATAACGACGTGGCCCGTATACGGTAGCGGTGGAGGTCTGGAGGAGGAGGCAGTTCCGACGAGAGCAGTGTAGAGTGGAGGGATGGTGCCTATGAAGCAGAAGGCCATGGAAACGGAAAAGGCTCCACTCCGTTGCTAAATAGGTGGGCTTTGGGCCAGGAAACGTAGCCTTCAGTCTGCATGGACCGTTTTCAGACCTTGTCATTCTGTATGGGCTCTATCGGTCTGTTTTGTACAGTACTACAGAAGAAGCCCAACAAATAATTCATGTCCCACGTATGGCAAAACCTCACCATAGTCTAGCTACAGCCCACTGGAAAAAAAAAACTTAAACACTGCTTCAAGCACGAAGTATGTTCACCACGACGAACCCTAATCACCCATGTAAACTTCTGCGCTATATGCCAAGGTGGCCAAGTAGGAACTTCATCCATGCCAAGGTGGCAGGCAACTTGGCGCTTAATAGATGTGTTCGCAACTACGAAGCACTACTTGAATATCATTATGGACTTAACGAGATCGAAACAACAATATCTAATAAAAAAAAATGTCATCTCCTGAAAGAGAGCTGTTGCAGGCCTACAGCCTATGAAACTGGAGAGACTCAAGTATGCCAAATTGGAAGCCAACCAACACTCGGTTAGATTTGAGGAGAAAAATAAACCAACTACCCCCAAAATAAATAACATAAATATCTTTATAAAAAAGACAAGATATTATTGCCCACTCAGTCTCTAAACCAAGCACATAAGCCACTAAAGACTAGTTTAGAAAGAGAATCTCGTGGCCTAACAACTGCAAGCACATATCATACTAAGTAGAACATATAAATAAGAAAATAACTAGAGTTAAAACAAAACAAAAATTGTGCATGTGAAATACAACAAAGAAGAGTGAACGGACTAGCAGTAAAAATACAATTAACCAAACAATGGTCATCACTGTCCAGAATAGCACTCAATAATTGCTGCCATGCCATAAAAAAAGACAGTAATAATATAGTCAAGTCGGTAAAAGCTCTGTGTGTCATGTCCTAACACATCGTATCTACCTGATCATAACGCAATTAAACAAGTGCATCATGTACCATTACCAATTCAATAATCACGAATCAAAGGGTGGCTACCAAAAGCAGCTATTTTTTTGGCGCAAGAGGGCTTGCGCTTTTCGATAGATAATTGCAGATTCGATAAATAATTGCAGATTTGCAGAGTGGCCTCAACCGAAACGTGCATGTTTTGGTGTGAACCAGGAAGCTGCTGCCTGCCTGAGGAGTGCACACAACATCAGTGTGGATCCTCTGACCCTTGACCCAAAACCTCCTCCTTCCTCCTCATGCTCTTTCCTGACCAGGTCCAGTCAGAATCAGGTTTTAACCATCTGGCTTTCATGCTAAAGCTTTGATCAGGAAAACCATGGAGAAGCAGCAGCAGCAGCAGCTCCGTTCCTCATGCAAGAAGTGCAGCAACAGATTCCCTGTACCTTTCCTTGGCTGTGCTCTTGTGGTGGTGCTGCTGCTCTCCATGGCCTCTCCAGTCAGTTCTTGCACGGAGCAGGAGAAGGGCTCCCTCCTGCAGTTCCATGCTGGGCTGTCACAGGACGGCGGCCTCTCGGCGTCATGGAAGCAAAACAGCACCGACTGCTGCGTGTGGGAAGGGGTCACCTGTGGCACGGATGGGACAGTCACCGATGTCTCGGTGGCTTCCAAGGGCCTTGAGGGGCACGTCTCGCCGTCCCTGGCCAACCTCGCCGGACTGCTGCGCCTCAACCTGTCCCACAACTCACTCTCTGGTGGCCTACCACTGGAGCTGGTGTCGTCCAGCAGCATCATTGTCCTCGACGTCAGCTTCAACCGCCTCAAGGAAGACATGCAAGAGGTGCCGTCTTTAACCTCTGTCCGGCCTCTGCAGGTACTGAACATCTCGAGCAACCTGTTTACAGGCCGGTTTCCATCGTCCACCACGTGGGGGTGATGAGCAACCTAGTCACCCTCAACGCCAGCAACAACAGCTTCACTGGGCAGATACCAAGCCATTTCTGCACAGGCTCACCATCGCTAGCCGTGGTTGCACTCTGCTACAACCAATTTACAGGTGGCATCCCTCCTGGACTTGGTAATTGCTCCATGCTCAGAGTGCTCAAGGCTGGACACAACAATCTCAGCGGGACTCTACCAAATGAACTCTTCGACGCTTCCTCCCTGGAGTACCTCTCACTTCCTGACAATGGTTTACATGGAGTGATCAATGGTGCACAAATAGTCAAGCTCAGAAATCTCGCTACTCTAGATCTTGGAGGGAACAATTTCAGCGGCAAGATTCCCAACTCAATTGGTCAGCTCAAGAGATTAGAGGAGCTCCGTCTGGACAACAACAACATGTCAGGGGAGCTGCCGTCAGCTCTGAGCAACTGCACAAATCTCATAACAATTGACCTCAAGAGCAACCACTTTGATGGAGAACTTACCAAGGTTAACTTCTCGAGCCTGCTCAATCTGAAGAGTTTAGATCTTCTGTACAACAAATTCACCGGCACAATTCCAGAAAGCATATACTCTTGCACCAAGCTGGCCGCACTGCGCATATCTGGCAACAACTTGTATGGGCAGCTTTCACCAAACATAGCCAGTTTGAAAACCCTTACTTTCCTATCACTTGGTTTCAACAATTTTACAAATATCACAAACACGATTCGGATACTCAAGAACTGTAGGAACCTCACTTCCTTGCTTATCGGAGGGACAAACTTTATGGGTGAATCCATGCCAGAAGATGAAATAGTTGATGGTTTTCAGAACCTTCAGGTTCTCTCCATAGCTGGTTGCTCATTGTCAGGAAACATACCCCTTTGGCTATCAAAGCTGTCAAAGTTGGAGATGCTGTTTTTGCAAAATAACCAACTCAGTGGACCAATACCAGGCTGGATCAATAGCCTAAACTTACTTTTCCACCTAGACATATCAAATAATAGCCTTACAGGCGAAATTCCAAGAGCCTTAATGGAGATGTCAATGCTAAATTCAGAAAAGACAAAGGCACCACGTTTGGACCCAAGAGCCTTTGAGCTGCCTGTTTATGCAACTCCATCACGTCAATATCGTATATCAAGTGCTTTCCCTAAAGTGCTGAATCTGGGAAATAATAACTTCACTGGTGTGATCCCGGAGGAGATTGGTCAGTTGAACTCACTTGGTATACTGAACTTCAGCTCCAACAGCTTATCAGGAGAAATACCACAGCAGCTCTGCAACCTGACAAATCTGTGGGTGCTCGACTTGTCTAGCAACAATCTTACAGGCATTATCCCATCAGCACTGAAGAACCTGCACTTCCTTTCAGCATTCAACGTTTCCCACAATGACCTCGAAGGCCCAATTCCAGATGGAGTCCAGCTTGGTACATTCCTAAGTTCTAGCTTTGAAGGGAATCCAAAGTTGTGTGGCCGTATTCTCCATCGCAATTGTGGTTCAGCAGGAAGATCGTCAGGCTCTAAAAAACACTGGAGCAAGAAATCCATTTTTGCAATTACGTTTGGTGTGTTCTTTGGTGGAACCGCTACTCTTTCCGTGCTCGGGTGTCTCCTTGCAACAATCAAGCACAGGAGCAGCAACAGTGGAGATGTGGAAATATATTCAATTGAGACTGGTTCAGAAGAATCATTAGTGATAGTGCCACGAGGAAAGGGAGAAGACAGTAACCTCACATTCGCTGACATCGTGAAGTCTACAAATAACTTTCACCAGGAGAACATCATCGGATGCGGAGGCTATGGACTGGTCTATAGGGCTGATTTACCTGATGGCTCTAAGCTGGCCATCAAGAAGCTTAATGATGCTATGTGTCTGATGGACAGGGAATTCACTGCAGAGGTTGATGCACTCTCAATGGCACAGCATGACAACCTTGTACCACTCTGGGGTTACAGCATACAGGGAGATTCAAGATTCCTCATATATCCTTACATGGAGAATGGCAGCCTGGATGATTGGCTTCACAACAGCGATGGTGATGCCAACTTGTTTCTTGACTGGCCGACACGGCTCAAGATCGCACAAGGAGCAAGCCGGGGCCTTTCTTATATCCATGGTGTCTGCAAGCCTCACATTGTCCACCGTGACATCAAGTCCAGCAACATCCTGCTTGACAGAGAATTCAAAGCTTATGTCGCAGATTTTGGGCTCTCCAGATTGATTGACAGTAAAACCCATTTCACAACTGAGTTAGTTGGTACTCTGGGCTACATTCCGCCTGAGTATGGGCAAGGATGGGTTGCTACACTGAGAGGTGACATGTACAGTTTTGGCATGGTCCTGCTTGAGCTGCTCACGGGAAGACGGCCTGTCCTGGTCTTGTCCTCATCAAAAGAACTCGTCAACTGGGTACAGGATATGATATCAGAAGGGAAGCAGCTTGAGGTCCTGGATCCTACACTTCAGGGTAAAGGGTATGAAGACCAGATGATGAAGGTGCTTGAAGCAGCTTGCAAGTGCATCAGCCGTAATCCTTCCATGAGACCAACAATACAGGAATTAGTCTCCTTCCTGGAGAGTGTAGACACCAAACTGCAGATGCAAAATTCAGTTAAGATAGAATGCTGCTATACATGATTATGTTGTAGTCCAGCACACATAGCAGATGTAGGTCCATACAATTACTACTGAAAGATCTTACAGTTATTTTGACAAAGCTTCTGACAGATTACCCCCTCCCTTCAATTGTATTCCATATTATGGTAAACAAGTGTACATATTATAACTATTTACACAGTTCATCCCATCACGTTCCTTAAGAATTCCACACTGTGGAGAGTTGAGGTGCAAAATCAGTACACGTTATGGGGCTTCGACTGTGTGGGGGAAAATTACCCTTCTAATGAAGCAGTACTAACTCAATGCTATGACAAGCATACACTCGGAACTCATTGACTCATATACATGCTTCCGAAACAGCACATAAAATGAAAATAGAAGTAAAAATTAAGAGGACACCAAATTTCCACCAAATGTTAAGGTTCATATTAAGGCCTGGGTCTGTAAAAAGTAAAAACATCAACATTAGGCCAAGAAGCTGACCAACTGACCCTGCTATGGCATTTTTCTGAATCGAAGTCCACGTGGGAGTTTGCTCCTATACTTTTCTACCTAAAAAGTTTGTTAGCTTGGTCTGGGCTAATTCTTGAGCAGGCGCCAGGTGGGCGATCTGCGATGGATAATCATGGAGGCCAGCATCCGGAACCACAAATCTCCCACGCCACAACGCGCAATCAGCGTCTACAAGCAAGATTAACGAAATATAGGAGATGGAGCGGCGATCGCTGACCTCCGCTCTCTACGCGGTGCTCGGGTAAAAGATGGCGGCGGCCGCCGTTCGCCGGTTCCGGCTTGTGGGGGTTCATCTGGCGGCGCGAGAGAGACAGAGACGCAGGCATCGAGAAAGGCTGGCCCAGTGGCCACAGCAGCACGGCCCAAAATAGGCAATCTGCCGGTGGCACTGCCACAGTTCATTTTTTCCCCTTTAGGAAGTTGTGTGCTGAAGGTTTCAAGTTCAAGTCATCTGCAAACTTGAATTTGAAACGTTCATGAATTTTATGTGGCGGAATATTCACCATATATATTGTGATGGTAAAGCAATCAACAGGTATAGTCCATTGTTGTTGAATGCATAAGAAAAAAAACATGACAAATGATGTGTTAGCATCCCAGGCTCAGCTCCACACACTCGTGTTGCGTTCCAAACATTTGGCACATTCAACTCAGCCCACAAGATGGCTACTCTCCCTTATAAGCTGCTTGTCGCCCCTCCCGCTAGCAAGGTGGGACTAAAGTCACTGACCACATCCCTCTTCTCGAAATAGGCTTTTGCCCCGCTTTATAAATAAAGCCTCAACGACCGAACTGATAGAAGGTGGAGAAGAGAACCTTTTTACAAAGCAGATCAAAGAAAACACACACAAAAAACACAGAAACCCAAACTTGCCACTGAGGACATTGGCATGAAATCGAGTTCAATCGGGACTCCACGACGATGCACTGCGCCACCATCGTCGAGACCGCGAGGTATGGGGTATTCACCCGGAGTTGTACCGCGGGGCGGATACCCACAACGACGCCCCCAAGAAGGTTACAAGACCCGCAGGCATCGCCGCCGTTGGCACCGAGGCGCTGAGCTTTCACCCGGAAGCATCAGCACACCACACCCGAGAACTCAGCCGCCCGATGTCCCCAAGTTAGGCCTCCGAAACACGATCTGAGAGTTGCCAAAGCCGAAGCGCCATCAACACTAGGATCCCCCACCGTCTGCTCCTCGCCATCCCCATGACCGAAGAAGGAGACCACCACCATCACCACGTTGCCCGCCGTAGAGCCACACCACATCCCTATAGGAAGCCCCCTAGGCGGGCATGGCGATGTTGGCTCCGATACCACTATTAGCGTCCTAGGCCCAGCTTCACACTCGTGTTGCGTTTCCGGCGTGTTCGGCGCATCTAGCCCAGCCCACAAGCGAGAGCCCTCTCCATCCCAAAAGATTGTCCTGGTGTGAGGATGGCTACTCCCCTTGATAAGCAGTCGCAACCCCTCACACTAGTGAGGTGGGACTAAAGACAGTGGCAACGCTTGGTACCTAACATCGATGTTAGGGTTGTCGTTGGCGCCGGTGGAGGTTGCTCAAGTTTAGTCCCAGCTCGCTTACATGAGGAGGCTGTGACCAGCTTATAAGGGAGAGTTTTGATCTTCCCTTCAGTCTAGGCTTTTGGGATGGAGTAGGCCGCATGCGCATAAACATCTGAATTGGGTGAGTGTTGGCTAAACCTGAGTATAGCTAACATCAAGCATCGTCATGCCTTCCTAGGACTTTCCGAGGGATGTGATGTTAGGGCTGCTTATGGCGTCGGTGGAGGCTGCTCAAGTGTAGTCCTAACTCGCTTACGGAAAGAGGCTGTGACCATCTTATAAGGAAGAGCTTTCCTCCTCCCTTCGGTCCGGACTTTTGGGATGGAATGGGCTTTTCTAAAGCTGAGTGGACGCTAACATGAAATATAGTCTTGGTACCATGGGAAAAATATACGTCCTCATTTATCCGTTGACAAGGTTCCAGAAGGTGATTGTCCACCAGACAACAAACTCTTTTGGTGCTCTACTGTCTTACAGCGTTGACATATTCTCATTGATGTATACTCCCTCTATTTTAAAATAAATATCGTATATTTGTCTAGAATTACATGTATCTACACACGTTGAAGTATATGTATCTAGAAAAATCTGCGTCTTACCCTATGTTTTAAAGAAAGGAAGCCCTGCTCTCCTTTTCTTTTCTTTGACTGATAGCTCACAGGAGGCCCTGTTCGTCATTTCACAAGCCACCCTCGGACAAGAGCAAGCAGCGTGGAGCCAGTCAAGTTGACATTTAACAACTAGCTAGCCCAATAACAACTTGCCAGGATACTCACATCGATCAGATCCGATAGGCTATTTGCAAAGTAAACAATTGCGACTATTATGCATTATCTGTAAATCCTTTAGTCCGTGCAATTTTGAGCGCCAGCTCATTGCAC
The DNA here is from genome assembly GCF_022539505.1 of Lolium rigidum. NCBI lineage: Eukaryota > Viridiplantae > Streptophyta > Magnoliopsida > Poales > Poaceae > Lolium > Lolium rigidum. The sequence continues at coordinate 46,851,615 of NC_061509.1, forward strand.
AGGATATTGTATCAGCCAATGGTACCGACCACTCACTTATCATATCAACAATAATTGTCCGTTTTAAACTACAAACATGCTTACTTCATACATATCTTAATCTAGAAATGCAAAGGAATGCAGCTCATGGTAGTCCTGTAGCTAGCCTGTAGGGGATCCGAAGTTCCAAAAAAGGGCTTTTGAGCCTCTTCTCTATGAAATAGAGAGAGGCAACATCTCCATTAATCTGTTCCTGTCGTCTTGCCCTCCCACTTGCTCTTCTCCGAAATCATGTTCACATGTTGCCTTCCACTTGCTCTTCTTCTCCAAAAATCATGTTCACATAATGGACCTCCACTTGCTTCTTCTCCCAAATCATGTGCACGAGTTGACCGCGACATCGACGACAGCATTGAATTACACAGTCCCTCGGTATGCTGCTGCCTCGTTGATCACATATCCTACATGGCTCGATCTTAAACACGTCTTTTCCTGCTCATGAAAAAATAAAGGGTGGATCAATAAGTGAGTTTATTCTTCGGTATCTGTCACTAAATAACAACAGCATAAGGCATGGTAAAGCAGGTAAGATAAGTGATGTCGGGTCAAGCTAATCAAATGCATGCTGTCATAGCACGGATGACTGCTAATAACTAGTAAGGATACACACCAATCCATGCATACGAAGTCAACTTACCAATAACACGATAGCAGGCGGGTGGCCCCGGTGAAAATGTCATCGTGTGAACATAGAAAATGTTGTGACCCATATGCAGTAGCAGCCAATCCTTGAACCATTTCTTTTATTTTCCTGAGTATGACCAGAAAGGATCAAACAAAAGGGAGGCATGAGCTGTCTGTTCCCTTCTTCTCCTTCTCTCTGTTCACCAGCCCCCCATAGGTTCCCTTCCTAGCTTTCTGTGGAAGCCATGCAGCCACAGCATTTCTCAAACAGGAGCGGATCACCCATACCTTTTCTCGGCTTGGCACTCGTGCTGCTAATCTCCTTGGCATGTCCAGCCAGCTCCTGCACGGAGCAGGAGAAGAGCTCCCTTCTCCAGCTCCTTGCGGGTCTCTCGCGGGACGGCGGCCTCAAGGCGTTGTGGCGGAGCGACACGGACTGCTGCACGTGGGAAGGGATCACCTGCAGCGGTCCCAGTAGGACGGTCACCGATGTTTCGCTGGCTTCTAGAGGTCTCGAGGGGTACATCTCTCCGTTCCTTGGAAACCTCACAGGCCTGTTGCGCCTCAACCTGTCGCGCAACTCGCTGTCCGGTGGCCTGCCGTCGGAATTGGTGTCATCAAGCAGCATCATTATCCTTGACGTCAGCTTCAACCGCCTGACAGGAGGCCTGAGTGAGCTGCCATCTTCAACCCCTGCCCGGCCTCTGCAGGTACTGAACATCTCGAGCAACTTGTTTACAGGAAGGTTTCCAACTACGACATGGGAGGTGATGAAGAGCCTGGTCGTGCTCAATGCCAGCACCAACAGTTTTACTGGGCAGATACCAACTACACCTTGTGTTAGTGCACCATCTTTTGCTGTGCTTGAACTCAGTTTTAACGAATTCAGTGGAAACATCCCACTGGGGGTCAGTAATTGCTCCGTGCTGAAATTTCTCAGCGCTGGCTACAACAACCTCAGTGGGACACTTCCAGATGAACTCTTCAAGGTTACTTGGCTAGAGCACCTCTCATTACCTAGCAACCGGTTAGAAGGAGTGATCAATGGCATCATCAAGCTCACAAATCTGGTCATCCTTGATATTGGGAAGAATGAACTCAGCGGCAACATTCCAGATTCTATAGGTGAGCTGAAGAGATTGGAGGAGCTCCATTTGGACAGCAATAAGATGTCAGGGGAGCTGCCATCCGCTCTGAGCAACTGCACAAATCTCGTGATAATTGACCTTAAGAGCAATAACTTCAGTGGAGAACTTACCAAGGTCAACTTCTCAAGCCTGCCCAATCTAAAGAATTTAGATCTTGTGTACAATAACTTCACTGGCAGTATTCCAGAAAGCATATACTCCTGCAGCAAGCTGACTGCACTACGGCTATCTTACAATCAGTTCGATGGTCGATTGTCTGAAAAAATAGGCAATCTGGAGTCCCTCTCATTCCTATCACTTGTTAAAAACTCTCTTACGAATACTACAAGAACACTTCAGATCCTTAGGGGTTGCAGGAACCTCACCACCCTTCTTCTTGGGTTCAACTTTCTGCATGAGACCATGCCAGAGGACGACGACATTGGTGGGTTTGAGAACCTTCAGGTCTTTGCAATGAATGATTGTTCATTGTCTGGAGAAATACCCCATTGGTTATCAAAGCTCACAAATTTGGGGATGATATTTTTACACAACAATCAACTAACCGGAACAATACCTGACTGGATCAGCAGCCTAAACTTCCTCTTTTATCTGGATGTATCAAACAACAGCCTTACAGGGGAAATTCCAACCGCCTTAATGGAGATGCAAATGCTAGAATCAGATAAGACTGCACCAAAGGTCTTTGAGCTGCCTGTTTATTTTAAGAGTCCATTTATCCAATACCTCATGCCCAGTGCTTTCCCTAAAGTACTGAATCTAGGAAACAACAGCTTCACTGGTCAGATTCCTGAGAAGATTGGTCAGTTGAAAGCACTCATTTCTCTCAACTTGAGCTCCAACAGATTATCTGGAGAGATCCCGGAACCGATTGGCAACCTCACGAACCTGCAGGTGCTTGACTTGTCCGGTAATCATCTCAGTGGTGCAATTCCAGCTGCACTGAACAACTTGCACTTTCTTTCCAAATTCAACATTTCCAATAATGACCTAGAAGGACCTATTCCAACTGTAGGCCAGCTTAGCACATTTCCTAGTTCTAGCTTTGATGGCAACCCAAAACTGTGTGGTCCAATGCTTGTTAACTATTGTGGTTCAGCTAAAACACCTCTGATAACCCAGAAACGACGGAAAAAGAAGGTTGTCTTTGCACTTGCATTTGGTGTATTTTTTGGAGGGGTGGCCATCCTATTCTTGTTAGCTCGTCTCCTTGTCTTGTTCAGGGGCACAAGTTTCATGAACAAAAAAAGGAGCAGCAACAATGATGACATAGAAGACAAATCTTCAGACTTCAACTCAGAATACTCCTTGGTGATGGTTCCACAAGGTAAGGGAGAAGAAAACAAACTCAAACTGACTGATCTCCTGAAGGCTACAAAGAACTTTGACAAGGATCATATCATTGGCTCTGGAGGTTATGGCCTAGTTTACAAGGCTGAGCTATCTGATGGCTCAAAGGTTGCCATAAAAAAGCTCAATAGTGAAATGTGTCTGATGGAAAGGGAGTTCAGTGCAGAGGTTGAAGCACTTTCCATGGCACATCATGACAATCTTGTACCATTCTGGGGTTACTGCATACAGGGACATTCAAGACTCCTGATATACTCCTACATGGAGAATGGCAGCCTGGACGACTGGCTTCACAACAGGGACTATGATGCCAGCTCATTTCTCGATTGGCCGATGCGGCTGAAGATTGCCCAAGGAGCAAGCCAGGGTATATCCTACATCCACGATGTATGCAAGCCTCACATTGTTCACCGTGACATTAAGTCCAGCAACATCTTACTAGACAAAGAATTCAAAGCTTACGTTGCGGACTTTGGGCTATCCAGATTGATCTTTCCCAACAATACTCATGTCTCGACTGAGTTGGTTGGTACTCTCGGTTACATCCCCCCTGAGTACGGGCAAGGATGGGTGGCTACACTGAGAGGTGACATGTACAGTTTTGGAGTGGTTCTGCTTGAACTGCTAACAGGGAGGCGGCCTGTTCAGATGTGTCCGAAGTCAAAAGAGCTTGTCCAGTGGGTACAGGAGATGAGATCCAAAGGGAATCAGATTGAAGTCCTGGATCCAACACTGAGAGGTACAGGATATGAAGAGCAGATGCTGGAGGTGCTCGAAGCTGCTTGCCGGTGTGTCGACCGTAATCCTGGTATGAGGCCAACTATACAGGAGGTAGTATCTTTCCTGAATAGCGTAGATGCTAACCTTCAGAAGCAAAATTCAGTCAGCACACAATGTAATTAGCAAGTTACACTGCAGTACATAGAGTAGATGTATTGTTTTTTTGCAAAGAGCTACTAGTTCTGTTCTCACTGGCCTCATTAGTTCGTTTGTATAGATTGTAACATGCCGCTCCTGCGCAACTCTTGTAATTCATCTCTGTTTTTCCTTTCTTTTTTCAAAAGACAAATTATGCATGACATGACTCATGAGTAATAATTATGAGCAGTCGGTTGATTCATTGGTATCCAGCCTTCTCCTTCTAAATTACGCATTAAAAGATCAGCAGCAAATTGAAACTATTTCATCCCTTGCTGCTAGGAGACAACTGTAGGGGCACAATGGCATAAACAGAGGTGCCCCACCACACACATTTCCCATACTGAGACCAAAGCTGTGTGGTCATATGCTTGTAAACCAGTGTGGTTCAGCTGAAACACCTCTGATAACCCAGAATCGACGGAAAAAGAAGGGTGTCTTTGCACTTGCATTTGGTGTATTTTTTGGAGGGGTGGCCATCCTTTTCCTGCTAGCTCGTCTCCTTGTCTTGTTCAGGGGTAGAAGTTTCATGACCAAAAAGAGGAGCAACAACAACGATGACATAGAAGACACATCCTCAGACTTCAACTCAGAATACTCCTTGGTGATGGTTCCACAAGGCAAGGGAGAAGAAAACAAACTCAAACTGACTGATCTCCTGAAGGCTACAAAGAACTTTGACAAGGATCATATCATTGGCTCTGGAGGTTATGGCCTAGTTTACAAGGCTGAGCTATCTGATGGCTCAAAGGTTGCCATAAAAAAGCTCAATAGTGAAATGTGTCTGATGGAAAGGGAGTTCAGTGCAGAGGTTGAAGCACTTTCCATGGCACATCATGACAATCTTGTACCATTCTGGGGTTACTGCATACAGGGACATTCAAGACTCCTGATATACTCCTACATGGAGAATGGCAGCCTGGACGACTGGCTTCACAACAGGGACTATGATGCCAGCTCATTTCTCGATTGGCCGATGCGGCTGAAGATTGCCCAAGGAGCAAGCCAGGGTATATCCTACATCCACGATGTATGCAAGCCTCACATTGTTCACCGTGACATTAAGTCCAGCAACATCTTACTAGACAAAGAATTCAAAGCTTACGTTGCAGACTTTGGGCTATCCAGATTGATCTTTCCTAACAATACTCATGTCTCGACTGAGTTAGTTGGTACTCTCGGTTACATCCCACCTGAGTATGGGCAAGGATGGGTGGCTACACTGAGAGGTGACATGTACAGTTTTGGAGTGGTTCTGCTTGAACTGCTAACGGGGAGGCGGCCTGTTCAGATGTGTCCCAAGTCAAAAGAGCTTGTCCAGTGGGTACAGGAGATGAGATCCAACGGGAAGCAGATTGAAGTCCTGGATCCAACACTGAGAGGTACAGGATATGAAGAGCAGATGCTGCAGGTGCTTGAAGCTGCTTGCCGGTGTGTCGACCGTAATCCTGGCATGAGGCCAACTATACAGGAGGTAGTATCTTTCCTGAATAGCGTAGATGCTAACCTTCAGAAGCAAAATTCAGTCAGCACACAATGTAATTAGCAAGTTATAGTGCAGTACACAGAGTAGATGTATAGTTTATTTTTGCAAAGAGCTACCAGTTATGTTCTCACTGGCCTCATTAGTTCTTCTGTACAGATTGTGACAACTCTTGTAATTCATCTCTGTTTTTCCTTTCTTTCCTCAAAAGACAAATTATGCATGACATGACTCATGAGTAATAATTATGAGCAGTCGGTCGATTCATTGGTATCCAGACTTCTCCTTCTAAATTATGCATTAAAATATCAGCAGAAAATTGAAACTATATCATCCCTTGCTCCTAGGAGACAACTGTAGGGGCACAATGGCATAAACAGAGGTGCCCACTCAGCACAGACTCAGCAAAAATAGAGTGATCATAAAAAGAAGACAGTATAATGATAGGATGATCCAAACAGTGAAGTGAGCAAACCAATGCTTCTTACAAACATCATCCCAGAATAAAATGAAAAAAACAATTGCAGAGAGAATAGTTAGAAAACAGCAACCGACTAACAGGTCTCTCTGCGGCGATCTCTTGTGCTTGAAGTTGCAACGTCAGATTGAGATTATGCTAAACCACAGCAGGTTCCGGCATGTGCAACCCCGGCACACGCATTTCCCATACTGAGACCATGACCTAATAATTATTCCTGAATTCTGAATGCCGCCACGAGAGCCTCGCTCCAGGCAACGAATCCTCGAGCAATCCAAACCTACGGTGCTTCGCTCACTAGAGGCGGCACTATCACCGGATAAAACCTCTCGCGCAGCGGTTGCGGCAGGCCGGCGGCGCCGGAACAACTCCCGCGACCCACGCCGGGAAACGAGCGAACCAAAATGTACCTATGATTCGCGGAGTAAGAATAACGACAGGGAGGTCAGGTGCGGTGATCACCTGGCAGTATCGTTCGAGTCCGGCGCGCGGCCGCGAGGTGACGGCGCGGCGCCGCCGTTCGCCGCCGGTGCGAGTGTTCCAGAGGCGGGCGGAAGTGAGCAGAAGGGGAAATGAAGAAGCGCACGACGATGACACATCGGTCCCACATGTCAGCACGCGTCCTTGGGCCATGAGCCGTGGGCCGTGGGCCGTTGGCCGTGCGAGACATTGGAGGCCCACGAGAGAAGAGGAGCGTCAGTGCGTCACTTGCTGAGCATTGCTTGGAGCAGTTGCTACACGCACCCGAGCAAGAGCTCTCCGGAAGAAACCAGCAAAAACCCCAACCGGAGGCTTCGTCCCGGCGAGGCCACCGTCGCCCGCCATCGGAAGCCAGCGCTCTCCATACTCTCCTCCCCCGCCGCCGTAACCGTCGCAGCGAGCCCTTGTCGTCTCAAGGCGGAGGATAAGGATCCTGCATTCCTGCGCCGTCGCCGCCGGCCGTTCCTCTCTCCTCCTCCTCCTCCTCCTCCGCCGCCGCCGCCTCCTCACGAACGACGCGGAAGCGCCCGCGCGAGAGAGAGGAGGGGCCGCGTCTTCTCACATCGACGACGATGGTGGTAAGCCTCACATCTCCGCCCTGCATTCAGTCCGTACGTAATCGCAATTTATTTCCGCTTCGTCCTGTGAGACAAGTACAAAAAAATCCGTGCTTTCCAAATTGATTCCTTCTTTTTCCTGGACGAGAGGGGGCGGCGTTCCGTTCGTACAGGAAAAAATGACCTGTCATTCCTTTTATGTTCGTAGGAATCACTCTCCGTCAGTACAGCAATTGCTTGTTCCCTGTGTTGGCTATTTCCTCTGTAGACAGATTTGGCCCATGATCGCAACAAATGAGCAGTGAGACCAGTGACATGGTGAGACAGAGAAATCGTGTCCCCTAGTACTGATGCCAAAGCTCTTTGATGTTCTATACCAGTAAGGATGATGCGTATCAGACTCCAGAGCTCAACTTCTTGTGAGAACTATTCCAAGAAACTGACAGTAGCCGATCACAGAAACTACATAGTAACAATTTGTGGAAGCACACATAGAACTCTTGGAGATATTGAAGCTAAGTCGTGTGTACATGAATGAGGAGAATAGGAGATAAATGGATTGAAAAGTACTTTGCAATCATGTCTACATGCTATAATTAGCTGGAAACTAACCATGTTGCTAAGTGAAAATTCAATCAGTGAGTCTGAGGTATCCGAAAACATGCTCAAAAATAGATTTTTGGTAATGAAAACTAGTCGGCCTTTGCCTAATTCGATTGCATGCTATTTTTCAAGGAGGTTTACCAAGCGTATTTCTGAATATACTGTATTGTCTTTTGTTGGCATTCACAAAGAGCATTTCCAAACTATGCTAATATCTTTTATTGGCACCGTTTTACTACCACCTGCTTTTCCAAGCCACGAATGAGCAAACAATATATCTGTTACTATCATAGCTCTACTAACAATGCAATGGAGCATGACATGTAGATGCATAGTTAGGATTTAGGAATGCAAAAGGTCTTAAACAGTTGATGTGTAGAAGAGTGTAACTTTAGACTTAAGTGACAATGCAAGAAGCCACTGAAAGTATCTTCCCCAACAGTCTATGTGTTATTAGTTATTACTGTCATCATTATATAACTAGCTGTGTTGGTTCTCTTATCTGGGCAATCTACTCTCTAAATTACAGACATACAGGACATTTATAGTGAGCAGAACTCTGCACTCGTTTTATTCTTTACAACAAAGGACAAAATTTGGAAAACCAAAGATATTACTCCCTCCGGTTCATATTAATTGACTCTAATATGGATGTATCTAGACACATTTTAGTTCTAGATATATCCATATTGAAGTCAATTAATATGAATCGGAGGGAGTACTAGATTTTGGTAATGAAGCTATACATAACATTTAATTTGTTCTTAAAAGCACACACCTATAATAATAAAAATGCAAAGGCATCAATTCGACACGAGGACCTAGAGAAGAACATCATGGGTAGGACGTGGAGTGGGAGAACTTTTCTTCTGTACATGTCACTTATCTTTTCTATACTGGTACTAATCGAATCATGCTTAAATCATGTCCCAGATCTGCATTAGCGATAGCGATGATAGTGATGCGTTTGAGTGGGATGCTGATGTTGAGGCTGAGCCCTCATCGGCTGCGGCCTTGAGGAACTTTGGTGCACCTGGGCCATCTACGCTGGTAAGGGGAGTAGTAAATGATATAAAGTGTGTCTTTTAGCATATGAGCTTCATCTTGCTATTATTATGATTATGATGTGGTGTCATGTAACTGTATGAAGGATGTCAATGAGTGTGTCAAGGGGAAAGCATCATATGATTTGGTCCAGGAATATGTGGGAATGGGTTTCCGAGAGGAGCATGTGTTGAAAGTAATCAAAGAAGTTGGTAAGATTAAAGTAGTCAATTTCATTTCATTTTTCATGTTTGTGTTTGTATCTTCTGTTGTAACAGATTCTTATGCTTTCAGGGCACAATGATGAAGATGAGTTGCTCAATCACCTTCTCACCTATAAGGTAACTGCCCATGTGGTTCTGTTACTAAGTTTATCCAATGATGCTCATGTTGCATGGTGGAGGGACTGTGTTACAATTGGCATGTGAAATGTAGTTCCTAGGTGATGACTGTGTGGGTAGTTGCGCTACTTCTCCTTGCGCCCCCCTGGGTGTTGAAGATGGCGAGGATGCTGGTGGGAGGGAGCCCAACTCTGATGAGGTCCATTATCTTCAGCTTGTAATTAATTTTTCTTTCGTTATACATATGATGATATTCGTGTAATCTTTACCCTGTTTATTTGTTTAAGTATTACTTGGTATAAGTAAAACAAACAACATAATAGCTGACATGAAGCAATCTAAATTTATGCGGGGTGCATATGCTTGCTTTGTGGCATGAGTAAAGTCTTTTTTTGCCTTCTCATTGACTTAGAAGTTAAACCTGATTAGGTTATGCTTACTAGGTGTCACCAGTCCATGAATGTCATGCCCAGCAACTGAAGCTATTCTCTACTTGGTATCACTACTCCTCATGACGAAAATACAAGCATCCACTCACACATAGTTCCTTTCATCCGACGATTATGTCATCCGTTTATCATGTAATAGTATGATATCTAAAAAAATGAGGTTGACTAATATCAAACCAATACCCCCTAAGAGTAATCAAATGAGTCTATTATTGTCCTGACCTGATCTTTGATCTTGATGATTCAAAAAAAAAGTTCTGTCTATGTACACTTATTTTATCTTCATTTCTTATGCATTTGAACATTAAACATTTTTGTTGTGTCTTTTTGCAGGACTTCTTGCAAGAGATGGTTGATAAGGATGAGAAGATCAAGTCCCTACAGGAAATGGGCTTTCCCGGAGATGAAGTGGATAGGGCTATTAACATATGCGGTAATCTCTCTCTTCAATTTGTTGATATGATCATGCTTTGATGAAAAGAGACTTTATGCTAATTTTTTTTTACATTTTTTAGGTGTCGACGCCTCTATGGATGTACTGATCGATTCAATACATGCATCGCAACATGAGGTAGATTTTCTTTTGACTCTTGGTGAATATTAAAATTATTTCGCTCTTTTAATTTGAGGCAAACGCATGTGTTATGTATAACTAGCACCGTAACTTTATTGCAATTTTGTAGTCTAGCAATTTGAGATTGCATTGACTTCACTCTCATTCGAAATAGTATAATGCTAATATTATATATTTGTGCAAATAATATTAGCATTATACTATCTTGAATGAGGGTAAAGTCGAAGCACTTCACATTTCATACTTAAATGCTCTGTAACAACTAATGTTACTTCTCTACTCTATATGGCCACTTCTATTCCCACAAAGTATAAATAGTTCATCATATGATAAAGAAATTAATAAAGACATAATTTTAAATGTAATGAAGTTGTACGTATGTATGTTTGTGTAGAGAATTGTCTCACTTGGTATATTGATACTTAGAACTGAATAATAGATAACCAAGTATTCACAGTATTTTTTGTATTTCCTCTTTCATTCATTCCTTGAGTTCTCCTGATATTGGTCTCTCTTCAACCCTGAGAACAGAAGATCAGTTGAATTTATTTTTAAAATTGCCCAAAAATTAGTTATTACTGCGTGTAGAAATGTAGGAGCAATCACCTATTCGAAAATATTCCCGTTCTCACGATGGCTTCGTCATCATCTCGAGTCACTATCACATATTGGTCCAATTAACACTAAAGAATCAATAATTGTTGAAGTAATTGAGCATTACATATTCAAATTTAAGCAAGAATCGGTCACTTGGTGGGATCTGTAGAGATTTCTTTTATGTCATATTTGTTGAAAAAGAAAAAGTGGCATATGGATTATACATCACCGAGTAGGTTGGAACACTCTTATAATTGATTATTTAGAAGTACTTTTCATTCCCAGTATTTTTCTATCACTTATCTTCTAATATGTTTGTTGAGTGTATATAATGATGTGCATTGAGCTTTATTTACTTGTAGAATTCCTAATATGATTTTTCGTGGTCAGCATACTAAAGGATTTGAAGTATATACTTGTATATATACCAATTTTGATGGCAGCTGCATTACAACGAGGCTAAGATAAAAGGGAATATAATAGCTAAAATATCTAAAAAATCACTAAAATCCTAACTTGTAATAGACTGTACAGTTTGAAGCCATATACTTTAGAATAACAGGTTAGTATATATACCAATTTTGATGGCAGCTGCATTACAACGAGGCTAAGATAAAAGGGAATATAATAGCTAAAATATCTAAAAAATCACTAAAATTCTAACTTGTAATAGACTGTACAGTTTGAAGCCATATACTTCAGAATAACAGGTTAGTTTCCTGAGAACAACAACTGCTTTAGGATAACCGGTTAATTTGTTTCCTGAGACCAACAACTACTTATATATGATCTATAAATTAAACGGAGTAAATATCCTTGTCTCGTGATACATAATTAAAATATTCTATATATTATTGTACCTAAATTCACCATAACGTGCATACACTTACCTTCAGAGAGAAAGGTTCTGAATCTAACAACGGCCTTGCTAATTGTGCGGTTGCCATGGCCAATCCCAGAAGATGATTGTCATGATCTGTGTATAGATGACTTTGAGTATAGCAGATAAAAAATATCATAGTTCAAGGTTTTAGGAGTTAAAAATGCAAATGCATAGTAATATGATTGAGTAATGTCTAGAAGGAGTTTACATGTTACAATGCCACATAATGCACAATTCACTATCAGTTTTCTCAAAAAAAATCAGATGCAAGATGTACGGAAAAGTTAAGAGACTTCAAAACCCTAGTGTCGCAGCCTAGGGTCAGAGTATAGTGTTAGGTTTAGCAATTATTATCTACTTGAATCATTATGTCTTAGAGACCTATTGGAACTATAGAGATTTGATGCTATTTTGAGCAACCCCAAATTATGTTGTTGCATTGCTATGTCATGCACAACGATATAGATCACTTGTCCCAACCATTCATGGTTGTCACACAGTATAAGGAAAGCATGGTGTCTCACAACGACCTTGTCATCTGAGGATTGCATAATAGTCGATGGGGCCACGTGCGCACGCTCCAGCCAAAAGCATGTTGTAATTCCTGATGTCAAACATAATAAAGATCCAATAAAAATATACATGTCACATACCTTTTGAGATTGTATAAAACACCTCCAAGATCTGAGCATGTATTGTATGTTAAAATAGCCGCTATCTGAAAGTTCACATGAAACATGTATTCATACTGTTCTACACCCTCTGCAATATGCCTGCATTTTGAATTTTGCCGATGTGAAGCATTGTAAATTGCGAGTGCCAATTAGTTAGAGATAACGATAATAACAGAGAAAACAAAATACAATAAGGTCAGTTTAATAGGCCTGGCTGATTATCTGGTGTTGGCTAGTAGCTTCTTGGGCAATATTAGATTAACCTAAAAAGTTCAGGTCTCCTCTCCGTGACTAAATGCTAGATGTCGGATGACATTAACATGAGACCTAAAAATTTGTTGTCTGCACATAAATCTGAAGTGTCATCCAAGATTCCTTTCACAAATAGCCTCCAATACCTAGCGATAACATGCTTGTAAATACTTTTGAATCACCAATTACATGTGCTTCAACAATAGAGCAAAAGGAGCACAAATAAGAGGTATGGAATGTAGAACATAACTTGAGGAATATTAAAGGACAGAAAATTGGCACGGAATGTAAAAAGAGGTATGAGTGAGCGTTCTGTTTGAGTGTGTATACAGCGCAGAATGATGAATCATGTGCATTCTAGTTTCTGATGCAAATATGGGTTTCCTTATAGTGTGATATACCAGACTGCAGAAATATAAGAAAAAGAAAACTGGACTTCCTATGTTGGTGAGTAGTTTAGCTCAATATATGCAGACCTAGAAGGGCCTTGCTTTTAAAATTTGAATATGAGACCTGCTAAGAAAATGCCATGCATGCTACACAAAAGAATCCATGATATAATGTTTAATTTGACCTGCAAACTAGCATCACTTAAATGTTCTTTCAGGTGACAATAGCTTAAATTATGAGCATATCATCAATCTCGAGCCTTTTGCTATCCAACAAAATTACCATGAAATCTTACGTAGCTTGTATTTTACTTATAGAGTACTCCCTATATTCCATAATTCTTGTTGTAGTTTTAGTTTAAATTTGAACTAAAACCACGACAAGAATTATGGAAAGGAGGGAGTAGTTTTTAGCAGATTAAATGTAAGGATGCTAACATGAAGTACAGGGAGTACTATGTAGGTATAAACATGTAGCTACGCTAGCACCTTGTTTTCGTCAGTCGTCACTCCTTGTTATAGAATGCTAATTTAGAAAAATGGCAGAGACCACAAACACTTTGGTGCTAGCTAGAAAAGCTTGCAGACCACTCAAATCTATTCGACAGCTGAATTGTTTTTCAGAAAGCTCCTCCTTGCATTTTGACTCCTATACCTGGAAATTTGAAGATACTATGAATAACCAACAGTGAACCATCTTGTCCTTGTAGATGTAATGAGTAATCAGGTAGTATGTTCCAATCCAGGATCCTAACCCCCAAAGACAACAGAGGATGCACCTTTGCTACATGTACTGTGGCGTTGCCTTGCAAACAAATACAGAGTAAGACATGGATCTATTGAAGATGATGTAACTATAAAAGAACAAATCTAACAGGGGCTAGAGATTGACTGCATTTAAGAAACTCTGATTGTTATGATATGCCCATATTGACAGACAGTTCCTTTTCCTTTTTGTGGGATTTTGTAGTCTTTCTATCTTTTTTTTCCTAGTTGCCCGTCATGTACTCTTTTAATGTATAATTTTTGCAGGCCACTAACATGTCCTTTGGGGGGAGAAAAGAAGAAAAAATCATGGAGGAGAGCAAGAACAAGAGGAAGCTATACAGAGGTCGAGTGCAAGGTAACCAACCCTGCCGCCGCTTGGATGGTAGCCAGGAAAACTCTATGCGCCTTCCCAATCCCATGACCGGGTTTAGTCTGCCTAATGATAGGCATAGGCTACCGCCAGTTAACAGAAGTCTTCCTGAGGAAGCAAAAGGACGCCCGTTTTTCTACTATGAGAACGTGGCAAAGGCTCCTAAAGACACATGGAGCACTATCTCAGAAAATTTGCACGGAATCAAACCAGAATTTGTGGATTCACAAAATATTTGCGCAACTGCTAGAAAAAGGGGTTATGTTCATAATCTCCCCATTGAGAATAGGTTACGTCTCCCCCTCCCGCCACAGACTATACTTGAGACCTTCCCTCATTATAAGCAGTGGTGGCCTAAATGGGATGATAGAAGGAAACTCAATTGCTTGCAAACTGTTAAGGCACCTGCAACGGTGACCGAGTGGATTCAACATACTCTTGCAAGCTCAACTAGCCCACCAACTGCAAGTGTTCAAACACAGATCTTAAATGAGTGTAGGAAATGGAATCTGGTGTGGATCGGAAAGAACATAGCTGCTCCTTTGGAACCTGCTGAGATAGAGCAACTACTTGGTTTCCCAATCAACCACACAAGAGAAGTTAGCATGACCGATAGGTACAAGTCTCTTGGAAATTCTTTCCAAGTGGATACTGTAGCCTATCACTTGTCAGTGCTCAAAACGATGTTTCCTAATGGCATGACTGTTCTTTCCTTGTTCACCGGCATTGGAGGAGCAGAGGTAGCTCTCCACAGGCTCGGGATACGCTTGAAAGCAGTAGTTTCTGTCGAAAAATCTGAAGTGAACAGAAGGATATTCAGAGGATGGTGGGGTCAGACTGACCAGCAAGGCACATTGATTGAGTTTGACGATGTGCAAAGTTTGAGCAATGATCTGATCGAATATCATACAAGAAGATTGGGTGGTTTTGACTTGGTGATAGGGGGCAGCCCATGCAACAACCTTGCTGGTAGCAACCGGCACCATCGCAGTGGTTTACAGGGCAAGGAGAGTTGTCTGTTCTTCCACTACCGCAGGATTTTGCGTGTCGTCAAATCTGTAATGGCTACTATGTGTGAGGAAGGTGCAGCGAGCTACTGATTCTCTCAAGGTAATCTCCGCAATAGAACTGTTGCAGTACATACATTGTGTTACTGCTGCGTCCTTTTTGATAACTCTAGCTGCCGTGTTCCAGTGAACACAGTTTGCGTTCTCATACTTTTGCTCCTCATACTTCCGTAAATGTGTACTCTGTATTTTTTTCTGTAGAGCATTGATGATCCTGATCATGATGAAAACCCCAGGGAATTTGTGGCGGCGTCCTTGGCTGTCAATTAGGGAACACCAATGAAGAGGTCCCCTGGCAATTAGGGAAGGCAGTATGTGGGCCTGGAGCTCGCCGACAGACAACCAGAAGCCTGCAACCTGGTTATCCTGGGCACTCTCTCAGTGCCACTTCTGAAAAACTGCTGTTGTCTGGAAGTAGCTTTAGTATGATCATTCATGTGACTGGAGGATGTTGTTGCTTCCTTTCATTTTGCTACCTAGTCCACATACTCTCTGTGCCTCGGATGTTTCCAAACGATGTTTTCGCTTTTGGTTTCCAAACGCCTTTTATCTACGTACTATAAATTAGTGGTCAAAGAAATGTTTTGGAGATGTGGCTATGTCCAAAAGATCAAACCCATCCAGTTTACAAGTTACTGACACTGTAAATTGGATTCAGCATTGTTCTGAACGCATTCAGTATTAGTGAGAATTGCAAAAACCATCCAATATACGGTTTCATTCCAGCTATACCCACATTTCAGTGGACAAAAAAGAACTCTCTCACCATCCAATTTATTAGTACCAACTTACAAATCAATTGACCAACAGAAAATAACTTTACAAAAGAAAAAAAATGAGAAAACGAAGACTACAAGATTATCTCCAGTATGAAAGCCAGTACTGGAACACAATGAGATCAAGCACAGCGTTCTTCCAAGATGATAATCCAGTTTTGCAAACGAAATATCCTCTCTGCAGCGGCTTCTGAGCTTTGTCGTGTCGTATACTTTTTCTCCCCAAAATTTACATCATATAATATACAACTAGCTAGCCCAATGTGGGCCAGATATACTAAGCTGGTAGGATTAGCTTAGGAAGCCTGTTTGGGCTGTGGCTTGTGGGAGCTGCTGCTGCTGTCAGGCAAGAAGAGATACCGGAACTTCGAGTCGAACGCAACGACAGTAAAACTGCGTGCCCCAAGGAGCCGCTGCTTCCTCTGTGAGGAAGAGGAGTCCCGGATGGCTGCAACCTGGTCAGGCAAGAGATGGTGGCAGATCCAGTCCGTGAACAGAGAGTCTTCGACAGCCCCCTTGGCATAGCTCTGCAGTAACTTTGGGATTAGTAGTTTCCCTCGGTCACTTATACCGACAGACGCTTGGATGTAGTCTCTCAATGATTCCAGCAGCTCATTCCTCACATTTTCCGCCGTAAAAATTCTTACCTGCATGACAGCAGAGTATACTTTATGTTTATTAACCGGTTAAGAAAAAATAGATGTTTAAAGGAGGGTGGTACCAACAGAGTTAGCAAAAAATATTCAGGTGCCATATCTTTCTGGACACTGTACACACGTTTCCAGAAAATTATGGCAATCACATGTACTTACAGCCGGCGAAGAGAACATTCCACAACTGAGTCCAAACAGAAGAAGGGGCTCGGCTTCATCGATTGAATATTTCTTGTGCCCCTCCGAAACTTTGAACTTATGAAGAGCCAACATCAAAGACTGTAAAAAGGGTGGGACAACAATAAGAGGTGTGTAATCAAACTAAGGGCGAAGAAGTGGATCAAGAAAAGAGTTATACAAGCTGGGGACGGTGCACTGGAGTCTTCATTTTTAGAATCACAAACTCTATTTCAGCTGCACTGAACGACTGCCCACCAACTGTGTAGCAGGCCTGCATCACTAACACGTTTTAACCGACAGCCTCACTGAAGAAAGATGGCATACATTTCTTTCAGCTGAGAGTAGATACTGGACAAACCTTTTGCATTAGAGAAAAAAGCTTGATGTCATTCCGGGGAACTCCATATGCTAGGTATGACTGGTAGACACCACAGAGAATTGTTAGCGCACAAGGTTCAACATGCAAGTGATATAGAGTTAAAGAAGTTAAAGCTTTTCATGAAGAAAGTTGTCGAATGGAAATAAAAGAACAGGATGGTCCTATTTCCTAATGAAATATGGGAATACTGTAGATATATAAAATCAGGGAAATATTGAGAAAAAAATTGCAGTTCATGTCTACAAAACCAGCCTTTCAAGACTCAAATAACAACTGTTACTTACATGCATTATCAAGGCATTATATAAGTTAATCCAAAAGGCTAGCCGCTCATCAGAGTTCAGACAATTAGGGTTAACCTTTGATAGCTGCTCCACAAGAAATCTGCAAAGCATTCATAAGACTACATGCTTTAGCAAATGCATTTAGTGTAAACAGTAAGAACTTAAACATGCTCCAGAAATAACACCAACTAGGAAACTGTTGCAAAAAAAATCGTGTGAGATGTTGAAATTATTTTATTGCTAAGGTGTACTAAGGATAAATCAAAGAAATGGAGATGCAAAAATATGTTTGCTAACACATTCAGATATAAGCAAGTCGCATGCCGACAGGGAATTCTTGTGGTGCCGAAGATCGTAACAATCAGCCTTAGTTTGTTTCCTGCAACCTTTAGATAACATGGAGTATCCTATTCATCCCTCAGTCAATTATCTGTAAATTTATCTATGGCATAAACAGTAGATCGCAACGTACATCTTATGCTAGCAGTTTCATATATATGAGCTAACGTCCATGGCTTCATATATTAGTACTGTTATTTGTAAGTATGCAACATAACTACAACAGGATAGGTAAATTTAGCCGAGGTTGCGGCAGCAAACCTGAACTTTTTTAGAGCTTCTGATGCATATTCAAGTTGCTCCTTTCCAACCGACATCCAAGATACTTCAGCTGCTGAACTGTAATTTCCAATATCTCTCCGGGTTTCCTTTCCATTAACCTTATACGGATCCAAGTTTCTGGCTTGATTCATCATCCCTTCATTGTGATTTGAGTCAACTGAAGAACTCCGTAGCATGGAGGGTAATATGGATGAATCTGAGAAGGATGCCAATGTAGAACCAGATAGCCGCTCTGCTGACGAGGATGAACAATCAGAAGATGTCTTTGCTGGTCTCTTGGCGGATTCCGATAAACGGAGGAAAATGTTTCTCATGCAGCGCACCATCTCCTCTGAGAGCTGATTTGGATAGTTCCAAAGATTCCCTCCTTTCATGCTAGTTATCTTTTGAATGGACTGTTCAAATGACAAAACATCGACCTTCTCGTCTTCTTTGCCATGCTTTTCCACCGAGCACGATTCTTGCATCTGCAGAAACATAAATTAATCCTGGATACTATTACTGCACTGATAGGTATGAGAAAACACAAAGAGGCATAAAAAGGACCTCTTCATCCCGGTGCTTTTCCAGCAGTCCATTTAAGGAGATATCCCGGTGTTTCTCTAGCAGCCTATTTAGGGAAACCATTTGTCCATCTTCAGACTCTTCTCCAGGGCCCTGCTCATAGTCAAGTTCAGTGAACAAATCTTCTTGCATTGATCTCATTGACTCAGATCCTCCATACTTCAAATCCCTTAATGATGATATGTGCTGATGAGAAATACAAACAAGATACTGTTAGAATCCCCTGTATCTCAAGTAAAAAAAAAATCTCCTGTATCAGATAAAATGAACCCTCCTTGAGACAATTTTGTCAGATAAAACTTACTTCTTCCCATGTACACGTGCAAGTCGACAACGACCGGTCATCTGGGCATGCAGGTGGCAAGCATCCTGGATTGTTTTCGGCAAGCAGCCTTTCATTCCTTTCGTGACAAAGCTGGTAATACAGATCATTTAACTCCTTCTCGAGGTTCGAGACGGCGCTCTCCAGGGAGGCAATGTTGATGAGTAGCTCATGTGTCTGCATAATTGAAGAGTTAAAACGAGATCAGTGAATGGATGGACTGGCTGGGAAATGGCAACGCATAGAACAAAGAAACTTGCAGCTCCTGCACACCTCATGTGGGATCTTTGAAGACGATTTCAACGCAGGCACCGTGTTCTGCGTGACGGCGTCTGCCAGCGCCACGTGCAATTCGATCTCTTCTTCCAGCTGCCTCTGCAGCTTCTTGACCTGCACGATTATTATTTTTTACAGGATGAGAACAGAAATGGCGCGTCAAAGCACCGTCGAAAAACGGAACAACCCAGGGGAAGAGAAGAGCGATCACTCACTTCCTGCTCAAGCTCGGACCGGTAGCTCCGCATCCTGCCCTTGCGGCTCTCTTCCCTCCTCCCACTGCGACTGCCCTTACCATCATCCTACAGCAAAGAACAAAGACAGTAATATTAACCAACCCAATCTAGAGAACAGATAAAGGTACTATCGATGAAGCACTAACCAACAACTCACTTAAGACAATGTTGTTACTAATTAGTCCAATCTAGAAGGAGATAAGGCAATCGAGGAAGCGGTACTAAGCAACAAGATTGGCGGTTGACCAGACAGATACAGCCTGAGGTAATTAACTGAAAGCAGAGACAAATGATGGGGTACGGGACAGGCAGTTGAATGAACCCGCCATGGACCATGGACCGCCCTGGTCGCTACGGCACCACCGCAAGAGGACACCGACTCGATCCGGTAGGTGCTGAGGTTTCGCTTTTCTCTACCAAGAAATTAGCCTTTTCCCCCACACCCATCCAGACAAGCCGAAATAATGTGATTTCTGTAGGCCGTGATTAGGCGCTGAGGCAGTAGTACTAGGTACAGTATTAGGGAGAGGTCGAGAGGCGGAGCTAACCCCTGAGCAGCTGGCCGCCGGCGCCGGTGCCGGCGCTTCGTCCTCGGGCAGCGGCAGCACGTGCGGCGCGCGCTGCAGCGTCCGCCCGGAGTCCGTCGACCTGCGGCCGCCGACCACCTTCTGGATCAGGCCGCCCCTGAAACGCGACAGAAAAGGGGGGGTTCAGGAAGAGCTGGAGACAGAAACGGCTCTCCGGTGGCAGCTCGATGAAGAATCAATCACCACCCACACTGAGGCGGAGACCATGTCGGGGGAGGCGGCGGCGGCGGCGGAAGGGAGCGCGTCCTCGGCCCTCGCGCACGGCATGGGGCGGGGCACCACGGTAGCTGGCTCCTCAAAGAACGGAACCGGCGGGCGGGCCTAGCTCGCGGATTGGAGCTGGAGGTCCGTGGCGCGGCGGCGGCGCTGCATTGCGTCGGCGTGGCTGGGCTGGGTGGGCGCGCGGCGCGACAAGGGCTGGCTTTATGGCGTGCGGTGCGGGAGCGCGGCAAGCGAGGGAGGGAGGGAAGCGTGGACTTTTTTCGGGAGGAGTGGGCGGCGAGTGGGAGCGCAGTACGGTGGGGAGGAAGAAAGGTGAGTGAAGGTGACGACCGAGGGAGCCGAGGTGACGAATGGAGACTATGATGACCTGCGGGCGTGCGGTTCGCAGCTTTGCAACGGTCAACCTCTGATAATCGTGGTGCCATGTGCTACAGTACTAATTTTGACGGTGAACTGAATCTTCGTGGTCATCCTCTCTTGTTGTGTGCAATGGTGCATGAACCTTTTGAATAAGAGGGTGAGGTGAGCACCAATGCTGCGAGCCGCATTATTTCGATATGATCGTTTTTTTTAGAAACATTTCGATATGATCGTTGTTCCTGCTCTTTCGACAATGGGATGCTATATATGAACAATGGCATCTTTGTGGTGTCTCTTTTCATTTGCATGTTATGTTGACTGATCTTGGGTTTTACCAACTGGGATACCAGATGACACGGTCATGGTTTAAAATGCATATATGCACAAACCTATCAACTTCAACACGTAAGTTTAAGATTGACAAAGTGCGATTAGATATGGTAGCAACTACTGAAGAGTGTAACTCTTCCTTCCTCGGGTGTGACGCACTTTTGCAACACTCCTGATATACTTCGCTAGTACAGTTCTTCCTTAACCACAATAAAGGCTTTAGATCGCCGGATGACTCGTCTTGCCTCCACCGGATCTTCGGGTATCTCTTTCCTCAAGATATATGCCACAAAAACTTGCATTCAAGGAACTTGTACCATCG
This sequence comes from Lolium rigidum, assembly GCF_022539505.1. Taxonomy (NCBI): domain Eukaryota; kingdom Viridiplantae; phylum Streptophyta; class Magnoliopsida; order Poales; family Poaceae; genus Lolium; species Lolium rigidum. The sequence continues at coordinate 46,872,815 of NC_061509.1, forward strand.
TAACTTCGTGCGGTTCCTCCTCATCTTCCGATGCGTTTGCTTCTGAACCTACTGGAGCCCCCGAGTCTTACTCAGACTTCTCTTTTTTCTTCGTCTGCTTCGGTATTTTCTTCGCCTTAGTTGGTCTCTCGCTTATCTCCTCCCAAAACACGTCAGGTGGTATTGGTAAGCACTGTGACCCGATATTTGCCAGAACGTCGGCTTCGTCGTTGCTGAATCTGCTGATATGGTTTACTTCGCATCCATCGAAGAGTTTCTTGTGGTGACCCAGCATACCACTGCATGGTGTAGTATGCAAGTCTGACATAACACCAATGAAACACCGTTCCACTAGTATTACATCGCTCAGAGTGGTACAACAGAAACATATGCGGGTCCAAGGCATGTCTATAGAATTACATACAGACTCTGTTACAGAAGATCAGCGGAGCCTCGTACTTTACAATGAGGTAAAACTGCAAATAAATTCCAGAAGAATGACTCGTAGTCTAATCTTATCACGAACTCTATTTGTAGAGTATTTAACTAGCTATAGAGGCTAAGAATAGATTCTAGCTAAATAGGAGCTAAGTTTAGGAAGCTAGTTTCTTTCTATTGCTAATCTAGGTTTTCTCCTTGTTGGATGTGGTATCGGACTCTTCTGACATGTCATGTCCCGTGAAGTAGTTGTTGACTTCTCGGCCTTCGAGTTGTAATGTAGATCCTCCTTCGATGCCTCCATATCTAAGCAAGGATTTAAGAGTGGGATGAGTACGAGCGTATTCAACAAGTTCATTATAGGAAAGAGGTGTTTAATGCACTAGCTATGGCATTAGATCAGAAAGTCTAATACCAATGCAGGTTTTTATAATCATTTCTTCAAAAGGTTGCTTTTATTCAGAAGAACTATATCCGTCAGCCTTCACCGATTTACTAGAACTTCATGGAGTTCCTTTCCGGCAGCGTTCGCAGTTCCATATCCCGGAACAGGGAGTGCCAGGTCACGATTTATTACACTCTACAGATGTGTGTTGCTTTACCCATAAGAGATCTTAACCTTGGTGCCAACCGGGTGTACATTCCCATCCACACTTCCGTTGGTGTGAGGCCCGGTATAAGGTCTTAGCCAATCATACTCCTCCGCTACCTCGCACACCCACCCTTTGTTGCAAATCCGACCTTGGGTCCTCGCCGGGCTATATCACTTGGATATCTTCCGACCTCGACAACTACCAGGTCGCAACCATGGTCCTACGCCGGCCATTGCAACCCATCATAGACAGCATTACCGTGGGGAATTAGAAGGGGATCCCCACCCTCCGGTTGTTCTCGCAAGACACAACTGCTACGGTAAGCGCATCCGTTGATGTACGAGAGGTGGAAGTACAATTGACTACTCCGTCCCACTCCAGATCTTATGGTTAATACGAGTTTTACGGCACAAGAATCGCTGGACGACATTTGTTGTTTAATCCTAGATAGATATAAACCCATTGCAATGGAACCTCCACCATGTCAACACATTCCATGGTTCCATTGCCAACCACATAGTCATATTCATAGTTATGAAAATAGTGATTTTGTTTTTTATGCAAGGGTGGTAAGTATAGTACTTTGCAAATAATTTGGTAAAAAATACTCAATTGAAATGAGCAAGCGATGAACTTGCCTTTCATGGCTGCAAGATTATGCAGACAAGGTCTTCGATATGCAATAACTCCAAATTCTGAAATAGCATCATCGTCTGGTAAGGATGATGTTTAAAAGATTGGCAATGATGCAATAATGCATAAGCATGAGATGCAGTCGCTCTAAGCGTGACCTAATCCCGATGATTTAGGATTAGTTAGTTGAAATGATTTGCTTAGGGTGTGTTGCACTTTTAGAGTGATTCCACAAACAAGGTTCTTATTAGGGTTTTGTTGTCTTAGAATCATAAGCCAGTGGTAGAATGCATAGTAACAATCATACACATTAAAGGATAGTAGTTGTATAATAAGTAGAAGACAGTTGTCAATTTTAAGTTCTATAGTGTATGGTTGATGATTACTTGTTATATACTTCAAAAGAATAACTTTTGAAGAACATGTTCTTTAGTAAAGAACAAGTATGATAATAATAAGGGTTGTGGATTTCTATGGTTTACTATGGTTTTCAAATTAGCTTCTTGAGTAACTATTAGATGGATCCAAACAATGTTGGACTCATCATGAGCTAGGGCTTGTATGGTTTTACTTAAGCATAAGTATCTGAAGTAATTAATTATACATGGTTGCTATCGAGGTTGGTATATCTTGCTGGTGATAGCTAGCTAGGGTTTATAGGTACTATTAGGCAAGGTTTGATGGCTAGTCCCTATTTACTTCAAAAAGAATAACTTTTGAATAACATACTTCTTAAATAATAAGAAGTATATCAGTTAGGGTTGAGGTGGTCTAGGTTTTACTATTGGATCCACTAGGTAAGGAATGCATGGTGGTTTCCTAAATAGGATGATTCCACTACGTAATGCATAATATTTGGCATAGTTGCTATTGGAGTTCATCACAAGGGTGTGATGCTAATTCAGGTTAATTAAGGATGAGATCCTTGGTGATAGGGACTAGGTTTGATCCTACTTGATCATCTAAATTCTATTAGGATGAACACATGGAATACCATTTTATTAGTGATAGGTCTCTATTATTTTATGAAGACATGACAAGTATTTGGTTGCTACTATGGATCTATGAATGCAAAGAAAGTATCATGATCATATGTTCTAACCTAGGGTTTAGGTTTAGATAATTACATTTTTATTAAAAATTAAAATTTCATATTATATTTTTATTGGATAGATTTTATTTTTATAAGAATTTTGATATCTCATTTATATTTTTCTGAGTTAGAACGAATTTTCTATAAATTTGCAAAGTTTCAGATATCAATGAAATTTAAATTTAAACGAAATATACTAAACCTACCATCCTAAATCTACCCTGTGATGCAGACATATGGGGCCTGTGTCCACGTCGGCTGCCACGCGGATGAAGACTGGTCAAAGGTGCAGCTGGCCCACGGCCACGTCACCTTCACCGGTCAATCGTCGCCGGTGGTCAACGTGCGACGGCGCCGCCGATTTACGGCGCCCCTGGATGCGCAGTAGCACTAATCGAACCCCCTCGACACGCTGAGTCTGTTGGTGGTGTTGGTTTTTCGGATGGAGCACCGGAGCATCACCGGAGAGTACGCCCGCGGCGGAGCAACTCCGGCGAACTCGGAAAATACGCTACGGTGGACCAAATCATGCAAATGAATAGTCCAGAGATGCGCAATCGTACCCTGGTGACGTTGGTGTGGTCGATGGCGTCGATCGTGGGTGGAGATGAGCTCAACCACACCGATACCGGAGATGAGCTGCGGAAGGGAACCACCGAATGCGCCTGACTCTGGCTCCCCTGGACGCGATCTTCCTCACAGATGGAATAGAAGACGAGGCGCACCTCCTGGACCTAACTCTGGCCTCCGGGGTGGCTTGAATCGGCGGCTAGCCGGAGAACTTTCCGACAACAGCCCCGGTGTGTGGAGACGACAGTTGCCACCAACTGTACTATACAAGTTAGCATGTATACAATCAAAACTTAACTCTATTATGCGATATAATATGTTATCTTTTCAAGTTTTGTTTGGGCCATCTTGGTAAAATCAAATCGTAAAAAGTTAGAACTTATTCATACAATTAATAAGTAGTGCTAGTTATTCATACAATTTATCATTGTTCGTGTGTTTATTTTACTGTATTTAAATACCTTGCTAAAAGGCTTTACTACCTAAGTGTACCAAAGGTATGTTGCTAGATATTTGCAGCATAGAACTATCAAGCTTAGCCGCAGCCAACATAAAATTCTGGAACCATAAGATGCCAACAATTGGTTCGTCCTCAAATGATGTTATCTCTTGTAGCACTAAGTTTATTATTAGTTCCCGCATGTAGTTATGCCTTTTTATTTAAGACATCCATGATTTACAATCATCTAGAGTGCATGGTCATGTATCCGCAATGTCCTCCCCTCAACAACAAAAAAAAAATGTATCCGCGATGTCCCCAACAAGCATGGAGCAAAACCTAAAAACCCGTTTCGAAGCACAGCACAGGCTGTATGCAGCCTAATATTTTTCAAAATTATAAAGGCTGGCGAATTTTGCGTTGTTTAGCACACCTAGATCTGCACTTTTGTCATTTTTGTGGAGCCTAAAATATAAGATATTTTGTCATGAAAAATTTACACACAGGTAGAATATGGACATATCCAGGTTTATTTTCGAAAATTTAAAAACTCTGAACACAAGTTTTAAATTTTGAAAAAACGGGCTACTTGCTCCAAAAAAGGCTGCGTTCCTTCAAACCCCATAATTTACGCGTCCAAACTTTTGGCGGGAATCCGATGAAACACATCAAAACTTTTGGCGGCAAGGAACACCGCGCTGAAAATCCATCTACCGGGCCCACTTCACCCCAACCCCGCGGCTACAAATCCACCACGCTCCATCCTCCACCACCACACACACCTCATCCCACCTCCCACCCACAGCACACGAGTCAAACTCGCCGGAGAAGAAGCAAAACCCGCCGGAGATGTCGGGCCGCGGCAAGGGAGGCAAGGGGCTGGGCAAGGTCGGCGCCAAGCGCCGCCGGAAGGTGCTCCTGGACAACATCCAGGGCATCACCAAGCCGGCCATCCGCCGCCTGGCGCGCCGCGGCGGCGTCAAGCGCTTCTCGGGCCTCATCTACGACTACGAGGAGACCCGCGGCGTGCTCAAGGTCTTCTTCGAGAACCTCGAGAACCTCATCCGCGACGCCGTCACCTACACCGAGCACGCAGGACGCAAGACAGTCACCACCATGGCCGTCGTCCACGCGCTCAAGCGGCAGGGACTCACCATGTACGGATTCGGCGGCTAGGCGGTCAGAGTTTAGAAGCTAGGCCGCATCTGTTTAGGGTTCATGGTCTGCTGTTTAGGGTTCCTTGGTCTGTTGTCGAGTACTAGTTGCAGCGTCTCGCTGTTGTTCGCTCTTGGGTGACTGTTGATTTGGTAGAATGGAATGCAAATTTCACTAGTTTACCCTCTACTGCAATCTCTTACATCTGTTCATATGAGTATGCATGATGTTGGGCTTCCATGTTTCGATTCGGCTACAGTGTTTTGGGCTTCACCCTTTAATTCTTCTGCAATCTCTTAGGTATGTCCATATGAGCGTGCAATCTCTTAGATGTGTCCATATGATTGATGGCTCGGCAATCTGGCATGCAATTCCTGCTTCTCTGGCTCTGTATTATTAACTCCCCCAAATCAATCGTGTTCGGCTTCAGTGTTTCGATTCAATCTATGCCTGCCAGCACCGATTTGAAACTCAATTCGAGTTCCCTCTGAAATAGCAGCTGCAGGGACTGATCACCTGCTGAGGAACTTGACTGTTGGCAATTCTTCTTCAGGTGATTGCTTTTTTTGCTGATTTAGTGCCAAAGCTTGAATCATTCCGACTTTCTTTTCTGCTACGCCTGTATGCCATCACCTTCTGCTACTTTGGCTAATGTCCTCCGAACTAAAACTGCGGTGTATCTTCCTGGGATCTGCTTTTGAAGTGAATGGGAGAAAATGAAAAACTGGTTCCAAAACTGTTGAAAATAGCTCCTGAAAATCCCCCCTCCATCTTCATCGATGCAATTGGTTCTTTGTCTAGCCAACGAGCTCAAGGCAATGAAAGGTAATCTTCTAGGCAGGTCAAAACGAAGCTGTTAGTCTAAATGGTAGTGCACCTGCCAGTTTCTTCATTTTCCTGGGAAAATGGCAGGAGCGTTGTACTTTGATTAATTATATTATATTACAGTGAGACCCAGATTATTAAGATAAAACCAATCCACATGCACATCTTTTATCTTCATATTTTAATATATGCAAAGCAACTGCCATCGATCACAATTTTTTCAACACTGACTAAACATTTTTTTTGCTGTGCTCATAATATTACAGGGTGTTGGCCATAATGAAGACAACATCCTCGTTCCTGCTGCTACTAACATTACATATGCTTTGGATCAGGTAGAGAACATTTATCAATTATTCATCTAATTGCATTGTGCATCTTTCTCTGAAGATACTTAAGTTGTGTATCTGTGTTGTGTTATTTTTACAGAGCTATAGTATTAAACATGTCATAGTTGTACCCCAGTCTGTGCGGTGACGTTTCAAACAAACACACCTACATTTCACTGCCTGACCTTACACATATCCAAGGTAATGAACTGGCAAAAGAAAAACATCAGTTAACTCTGCTCCACATTGACATTGCTACTAACTTCTGTTACCCTTGACCTCTGACACTGATGTCCTGAATTTTCAACAGACCCATGTGATCTTTCCAGGTGATAATGTTGATTGCTGCAGAAGTTCAAGCGGCGCTTCTTGCCATGGTGTCGAGGTAAATTCATCCTAGATATCTTTTTTGCAAACCAAGTGATACTTCACACCCTAATATTGCGTTGTGTGCAATTAGACAGCTAGTCATGGGAGCTCAGAACATATTCTGCGGTGATTCTCGGGTTGCTGTCACATGGGCTGAAGATCTTCAGCACATCCAATTGTGTAATTCTCTTGTAATCTATTATTTCACCACAATTGTTTTCTTGCTCCTTATTCTTAGACTTCTTTTTTTGGAAAGGCTTTACGCCTCAATCTATTCTTGGACTTCTGTATGCAACAGGGAAATGTTACCATGTAGTTTAAAGATTTGAGGGCCCCCGAGACTAGAGAAGGGGTAAAAACATGAGTATACAAGTAGTATTCAGTTTACTGACTCCGTGAGCATTTAAGCATTAGTGCCATGTGCAATGTTATGTACCTGCATGCATTACTCACTCCAGTCACATATATAAGACATTTGGACATTTTTTCTAACAGCGTATACTTTTATTGAATAGCAACTGTCAAGGGAAAATCTCGGAGCAGAGCTCTGCTCAGTAACATTTGAAGGTGTCCCCTTTGTTTCTTGATCAAAATTTCATGACTGATTCATGGTTTTTGCATATTTAATAGTTCTCCATATCTGCTCATGGCTATCTAACACGAGTTTACATCTCTTTTAGTTTTTAGTTACATATATTACACTGTGCACATAGTTGCAATCTTTGTGCAAGTTCTCCGGAACAGGAATCAGTGTATGTAACCCGATTCATTTGAGAAATGTATTACCGATTCATTTGAGATTATAGCGAACCTAATGAACAATGTCATATGAAATGTTCTTTTCTGGGAGGTGATGTAATCCAAAATGTCCAGCTTCTGTACTTTGGGAGTTCTCACTCTGGCTTTTTCTTTAGTCTTCGATTTTTTTTTTTTTTTTTTGCATCCTCCTCACTGCATTTCTTTAGAGATTCTTCTTTGAGCATACATGTAGAAATCCTTGAGTGAAGTTCTCATCGACCACACTGGCTGATTGATCCCATGGTTGCATATTCTGTGAAAATATAATTATGATGTTGGGAGTGACTTTCTTGCCCAAGGTTTTCATATGTTTTCTTCTAGATGTTCAGCATACTGCAATTATTAGGTTCCAAGTTTCATGAAACTTCATGATGATCTTAGCCAGTATGCTTGGGTAGTGCTTACATTATTTTTTCCGTATTCATGTTCTATATCAGTCTACTTTCTTGCTGTCTCTTGTTTCGGGTTTTGTTTCCCGGGTTTGATGTCCTCTTCTGGCAAGTCATATTAATCCTTTTGCTTTTCTCATGATTTTTTAATCGTGTTTTTTTTTTTTTTGCACGTAATCGTGTTTGATCACCAGTTCAACAGGTTTTGTTTAAATATGTTCTGATGGGAAGACATTAGAGGTAGAGGCTGCTCATGGGACTGTCACCAGACATTTGAGGCTACATCAGGAGGGAAAGGATACATGTACCAATTGCATAGCTTCTATATATGCTTGGCTCGGGGACTAGAACATACGGTAATCACTATAGTGTAGGTGCTGAATTTTGTGCATGAAGTTAGAAGACCTACTAGAATATTTCTGCTTTCTTCTTTTATTCCTGAAGTCAATTCAAGTGTTAAATTCTTCTATATCTGCTTATGTAGTAACTACATCTTATCCGTTAAAAGGAAAGCTGGATAAAAATCATGGACTACAGAAGCTTGAATCTGCATGTGTTGAAACAGTTTAATCTGGAAAAATAACAAATGATCTTGTGTTTTTAGTCATGGTCCCAAGTAAGCTGATTTATGTATAAGTTTCAGTTTCTGTAGCAGTTGGAAAACTTTGGCTGATATCCTTCTTGTGGACTCATGGATCTGGAGGCACAGTGATACTGTCATTATAAGAAATTATTGATCTCAGAATATGATGTGTTGAACAAAAAAGCTGTTGGCAAATCCTAACATTGTGCACTTTTTTACTGCAATTATGATATGTTTCTCTTCGTCGAGCAGCTATGGGTGAAAATAGAAGTTCTAATATTTTTGGACCGATGCTAAAATGCGAATATGTCATCTGATCACTGCCACAATGCTAAAATGCACGGCATGGGGCGGGGCACCACGGTAGCTGGCTCCTCAAAGAACGGAACCGGCGGGCCTAGCTCGCGGATTGGAGCTGGAGGTTCGTGGCGCGGCGGCGGCGCTGCATTGCGTCGACGTCGGCGAGGGGAGGGGGCAGGCGCTGGGTGGGCGCGCGGCGCGACAAGGGCTGGCTTTATGGCGTGCGGTGCGGGAGCGCGGCAAGCGAGGGAGGGAGGGAAGCGTGGACTTTCTTTCGGAGGGAGGAGTGGGCGGCGAGTGGGAGCAGGCCCGAGCCCACAGGAGTGCGGCCCGTGCGGCCGCACAGGGACCAAAATTTGGGGGGGCCAAATTTCCTGACTTTGTATTATATAATAGGTGCATAGTATTATTAAAAACATGAAAGTATTTCCGTCCGAGTGGTAATGGTCAAATTGTGCACAAGACGCGTTAGATAGGAGGTGGAAGGATCGAATCGTGTTGGACGCGTCTTTTAATTTTTTTCCTGGCTGCGTCTTGTATTTCTACCCTCTGCTGATTTTCTTGCTGGCTGCACGTAGTTTCTTTCCCTCTGATTTTAGCTATTCCGAGGCTAAGACTACTAAGAAATATAATTCTAGTTTGAAGTCTTAAACATGCCAAGATTTCTCAGATTCAGATTATATAAAAGAAATAGCACTACGTTTAATTTCATAGATTGTTTAGGTAATTTAATATAGCGTTATTATATGTCTCTCATGAGATAATTCTTATAATATGCAGTACATATTGGGATAGCTTTGCATGTAAGTCTTTGAAATTCTAAAAATATTTTCCTACTTTTAAAACCTAAATAGGAAACCATTACGGTTAGACCATTGGTCCGATCGATTTTTAAGCTATACAATATGTTTCCTCTTAAAATAATTTTAAGCTGATTTTAAAATAATTTTATCACAAAATTAGAATCTACAAGCGCAAGCAAGTAATTCTCAGTTTAAATGCCCATACAACTATACAAGGCATATATAAATTATAGTTATTCATTAATTATATTTTTTAATGAAATAGGGCCCCATTTACAATCTCGCACAGGGCCTCAAATTTTGCCGGCCCGGCCCTGGTGGGAGCGCAGTACGGTGGGGAGGAAAGGTGACGACCGAGGGCGCCTAGGTGACGAATGGAGACTATGATGGCCTGCGGGCGTGCGGTTCGCAGCTTTGCAACGGTCAACCTCTGATAATCATGGTGCCATGTGCTACTAATTTTGATGATGAACTCAATCTTGGTGGTCATCCTCTATATATGAGCTAATTGCATGCAATATACATGAAGTTGTTCTAGACGTGCAAACACATCCAAATAGTTGCAAAATGGGGGTAGGTGGTACAAATAGTTGTAATGCGGGTTCAAAACCACCTAGAACCAATCAGAAGTTGCCATTTGGCTTGCTAGACTGGCGGATGAACAAAACTTCCGGGTTAGGCTTTTTTGTGAATCCCCCGCTCGATTTTCTTGACTTAATAAAATGACCCCTATTTTTCACGGTCGGGCGGGAAGGGAATATGCGAAAGAATATGCGTGCCTAACCTAGTTCCCAAATCGTTTTCTCCCGGAGGTGACGGCGGCGCGGCGGACCGGTGATAGCGCGGGCGAGGAAGTTCCATCAGCGGCGCGGAGGAGGAATGGAGGAAGAAGCTGGAGCATGCCACTGGAGTGGTGTTTATCCCGGCGGAACAAGCTCGAGGAGTGGCGCGGGCGAACAGTGGCGAGTAACCGCAGAGGTACTCTAGGATGGCAAGGTATGCTCTTTTCTGTATTTGAATGAATTTTGGTTCCAAATTAGACGACACAGAAACTGAATTTGGACTATTTTTATTGCATTTCAGGTACCTGTGCAGAAATCGATGGATGTTGCCAATGTTGATGGGCACAACCAGAGCTCTTGCACTTGCAGTTCTTCTTGTGTGATGAGAAAAGTTGCAGCAGAAAATTTGAGGCTGGAGAATGTTGTTGTTGATCTAGAATGTGAGATGCAAAGGATGAAGTTGGAGAAGAAGAAGTTGTTGAGGGATCACAAAGCAGATATGAAGTGGAGGGAGAAGAAGGAAGGTGGAATTCTTGTGTTAGGTGTTGTGTGTGTGATGGTTTATGTGGTTGTTGCCCTGATGACAAGGTGGCATTCTTCAGATATATTTGGTTCAAACCGCTGCACTTGTTCACGACAGGTTTATCTGTATTATTTTTGCAGACTAATAAAAGATGGGCTGGCCCAACAAGTAACAATGGGCTTCACGCACCTCGGCCCAACAAGACTATTGGGCCTTACTAGGCCCACATATATTATGTAGTGGGCTAATGGGCCGATCCACCAACTAAACGGGCCAGCCCACTAACTTATTGGGCTAGCCCACTAGTAGTAAGGTGGACCCCACTTACTAACTGGGCCGACCCGATAACAGGATAGTGGGCCCCACAAGCTTATTGGGCCAGCCCACTTGCTTTAAGGTGGACCACATTTACTAACTGGGCCGGCCCGATAACAGAATAGCGGGCCCCACTTTTATTTTGGGCTGGCCCGCAGACTTATTGGGCCTACCCAATTGCTTTATGGTGGACCCCACTTACTAACTAGGCCGGCCCGATAACAGGAAAGTGGGCCCCACATGCTTAATGGGCCGGAACGTTAGTCTGTTGACTGGTCAAACAAAAACATATGGCCCGACCCACATGCTTATTGGGCTGGCCCGGTTTGACTGTTGACCGGTCAAACAAAGACATTCAGCCCAGCCCATTTAGTTGTTGACCAGTCAAATGAAGACATTCGGCCCAGCCCACCTGTTCAGTGGGCCGGCCCACTCATCCTTTGGGCGGTCAAACGAAGGCATTCGGCCCGGCCCACGTGCTTAGTGGGCCGGCCCATTTACGTTTTGACCAGTCAACCTTAGAGGTTAGGCCAGGCCCACGTACCTACTAGCCCAGCCCAGTTATATAGTTGACCGGTCAAACAAAGTCAGCTGGCCCGGCCCGCAAACTAAGTGGGCCGGCCTGCTTAAGGCGTGGCAGGCCTTGTGTGGGCCTACCATCTATCACGGGGTTTCAGCCGGTTAACGGCGTTAACTGAGAGTTAACGGTGTCTGCCACATGTCAGTTTGCATGACGTCAGCAGTCAACGGTCTCCCGAAACCTCTTCTGAACGGTCCGATTTTCCGTGGCGAAAGGGCGCCCAAACGCGACGGACCGAAAAATTCGTGGTAGGCCTTTGCGTGACGCTGTATTGACCACAGAACCCATATCGTCGGGTTAGGTCCATAGGCGACGAAAAAGGGGCTATACCTGACGAAAATTTGACGTTGAGGATCAAAACTTTTCTTGTAGTGATGTGTAGGTGCATTTTGTGAAATGGTTATTTCTTCCTCCTCTGGTAGTACTGCATTCAAATCTTGTACAATAGTTCGACCTTGCTGTTCATCACCAAGCAGCAACCAGTAAGAACTTCCTGGCCCTGTTCTGTAGTTCCTTCTTCTTGATGATCCTCTAGGTGCTGCAGCTGCTGTACCTGATGTTGTAGCAACATCTGCTGCCACTCTTTTCTTTGATGTAGATTTGGCAGCTCCTTTTTTTTATTCCAATGCTTCTAGATGTGCTCCTTCCTCTGCCCCCTCTTCTGGATGCTGCAACATTTCCTCTCAGGCTGGAAGTTGTCAATCTTACTCCTGTTTGTGGAATTTCTTCTCTTGCATCAGCAACAAATGCACTTTCAGGTAAAGGTTGAGCTGTTCTTCATGGAAGGTCATGTATTCTTTGCTGCAATAATGTAAATGCAAGATAAATAAATTCAGTGCAGTAAGTAACAAATTGTAACAAATTCAGTGCAGTAAGTAATAAAATCATATAAATTCAGAACCTCTTGCCCCATCCTGAAAATCATGCTAGTAGGACAGTGTACTGGATCCAATTGTGGCACTCGGTGTTGAGGAATAATGTGGTCAAGAATGCATGGATCATCTACATGTTGTTATTATTGGCCCTCTGCATCCTCTGCTTCAACTCTTCTTTCCTCTTGCTCTGTCATCTGGCTTAGAATCCAATTATCATGTCCCTTTTTATTGTGATTTGGTTTTCCACATATAGAGCAATGCATAGTTAGGCCATGTATGCTAAGTGTTGGTACACCTTGTCTATTTTTTTTTCCTCTGGAGCTTTCTTCCTATTCTTCTTTGGATGGCCCATGACTTTTGTGTATAGAGGAGGATGCACCAACATTGCATCCACTTTTTTCCAAAATGCTCTTCCTCCTCTCAATAGATGCAAATTGTGTGCATATGCCTTCTTGTATGTCTCTATGTTGTAGCAACTATGCACAAGTGACTCTTGATTAATTCTATCAGCTCTACAACGAGCAAGGACATGGTGGCATGGAATGCCAGATAATTGCCACCTTCTGCAGTCACAAGTTCTGGTTTTCAAATCAACTGCATAATATTTTTCTAGCTCTAGTGATGAAACTATGTATTCTCCTCCACCAGCTGGTAGGACAATGTAGTTCTTGCTAAACTCAATTAGTTTTTCTAGTTTTTTCTTTATTTTTGGACAAATAGTCCCAGTTCATTTCTCAGCATCTTTCTACTTGCTCATATTCATGTGCATAATCTTGTAGAACACATTCTCAAGCATGGAAAGCATTGGCATTTCTCTTGCTTCTAATATGTATAGTTGTTGTACACTTCACAGTGGTTGTTCAGTATCATGTCACACTTGGAAAATTCACTAAAAAAATGCCTTGATCCAAGTGTTGGGTACAAGCTCTTCTACCCAAGCATAAGTTGCAGGGCTGTCTGCTAGGAGCTTGTCCATATTCTTCTGCCACTGCACAATTGTTGTGGATCTTGCAATAGCCCACAAGTCATTCTTCAACACTTCTCCCTTGTGGCCAGCCTTCTGGTAATTTTGATGCAAGTGTCTGACACAAAACCTATGTTCTGCATCTGGGAAAACCTTTTTCACTGCATTTATTAGACCCTTTTACTTGTCACTCATAATTGTCCATGGAGTTGTATTGATAATATTCAAATCCTCCTTAAGAGTTGTGAGAAACCACTCCCAAGAACTAGTGCATTCCACTTCAACCAACCCCGTAGAAACTGGAAAAATACAGTCATTTGGGTCAATTCCCACAGCAGTTAGGAGTTGCCCATTGAGTTTTTTTTGACATGACATCCATCAATGCAAATTAGTGGCCTACATCCTTCCAAGAAACCCCTTTTGAAAGAATCATATGACCAATAGAGAGTAGCCAAGTGCTCTTTAGGCACTACATCAGCACTATATTTTGCTTTGTTGGTTGATAAGAAGAATTTGCTTCCAGGGTTGGATCTTCTCAGCTCTTGTCCATAGTCCCAGAGCAGTCCAAATTGGGCAGATTCAGCACCATGTATTTGGAGCAATGCTTCTTTCCTTGCCCTACCTAATTTCCATTTGTTGGGCACATATTAAATTCCCTTTGCACCTTAGCAGCAACGATCTGCAGATCCATCCTCCTATTGTTAACAAATTCAGTGATAAATGTGTCACACAAATATTTTGATGTCAATTCCCTCACCTCAAACCCCTTTTCACAAGTGTGATGACCTGTATATTGCTTGACTGTGAATGCACCATATCTTCTGTCAACAGAAGCTTTTATGTGCCAAGTGCAACCTTCGTTGCACACTGCCTCAATTCTTTTTGGCTCATTTCTTATCTTATGAACAGGGACTCTGTTTCTTACGCTGTATGCTTGCAATGCATTTCTGAGTTCCTTCACATCACTAAAAGTCATTCCCATGTTGAACTCTGGATTGCTCATGTCAACAGCTGCATTGAAAACCTTGAACTTGTTGTGCAAATGTCCCTCCACTTCAGTTGTTAGGTGCAAATCATCATCCTCTTTAGAACTGCATCATTTTCTATTTCATCACCATCTTGGTGTTCATTGTTGTCTTGTACTTCAAGGTCAACATTGTCAATGAACAAATCATCATCACCATCTGCTGCATCATAGTCACTGTCCATGAAATCTTAATCAGCACTGTCATCTGAATCAGCAACATCTGTAGTTCCATCCTCTAGCACATCTGAATCATCATCCTCTGCATTTCCATTTAGTACATTTCCATTTCCTGCATTTCCTTCCTATGCATTTCCATCACCACCATTTCCATCCTCTGCATTTCCATCACCACCATTTCCATCATCTGCATTTCCATTTCCTGGATTTCCTTCCTCGATCTGCATTTCCATCACCACCATTTTCATTCTCTGCATTTCCATCACCACCATTTCCATCTAGTCTGACAATTAACTATGGCATGATATGCTTCAGAAAATTTGTGTGATCAAGGTACACATACAATGTATGACAAGTAGGGCCGACAACATTACTTATATGCATTGCATCTGCATTTGTCTCTATGGACACAAGACCATCAGGGAGTAATTTATCAGGCATGCACCAGTACACTGTCATGTTTTCATTCCTCTCATACCCCATTGATACGTCTCAAACGTATCTATAATTTCTTATGTTCCATGCTACTTTTATGATGATACTCACATGTTTTTTACACACTTTATGTCATTTTTATGCATTTTCCGGCACTAACCTATTGACGAGAGGCCGAAGAGCCAGTTGCTGTTTTCTACTGTTTTTGGTTTCAGAAATCCTACAAAGGAAATATTCTCGGAATTGGACGAAATCAACGCACAGGGTCTTATTTTTCCACGAAGCTTCCAGAAGACCGAAAGGGAAACGAAGTGGGGCGACGGGGCGCCGACACCACAGGGCCGCGCAGCCAAGGGTGGGCCCGCGCCGCCCTATGGTGTGGGGCCCCCGTCAGCCCTCCGACTCCGCCCTTCCGCCTACTTAAAGCCTTCGTCGCGAAAACCCCAAGCACCGAGAGCCACGATACGGAAAACCTTCCGGAGACGCCGCCGCCGCCAATCCCATCTCGGGGATTCAGGAGATCGCCTCCGGCACCTCGCCGGAGAGGGGAATCATCTCCCGGAGGTCTCTTCATCACCATGATCGCCTCCGGATCGATGTGTGAGTAGTTCACCCCTGGACTATGGGTCCATAGCAAGTAACTAGATGGTTGTCTTCTCCTCATTGTGTTATCATGTTAGATCTTGTGAGCTGCCTATCATGATCAAGATCATCTATTTGTAATGCTACATGTTGTGTTTGTTGGGATCCGATGAATATGGAATACTATGTCAAGTTGATTATCAATCTTCATATATGTTGTTTATGTTCTTGCATGCTCTCCGTTGCTAGTAGAGGCTCGGCCAAGTTGATACTTGTGACTCCAAGAGGGAGTATTTATGCTCGATAGTGGGTTCATGCCTCCATTGAATCCGGGACGATGGACGGAAAGTTCTAAGGTTGTGGATGTGCTGTTGCCACTAGGGATAAAACATCAATGCTTTGTCTAAGGATATTTGTGTTGATTACATTACGCACCATACTTAATGCAATTGTCTCGTTGTTTGCAACTTAATACCGGAAGGGGTTCGGATGATAACCTGAAGGTGGACTTTTAGGCATAGATGCATGCTCGGATAGCGGTCTATGTACTTTGACGTAATGCCCCGATTAAATCTCATAGTACTCATCATGATATATGTATGTGCATTGTTATGCCTTCTTTATTTGTCAATTGCCCAACCGTAATTTGTTCACCAAACATGCTATTTCTTATCTGAGAGACACCACTAGTGAACCGTGGACCCCGGTCCATTCTTTACATCCGAATACAATCTACCGCAATACTTGTTCTTTACTCGTTCTTCGCAAACAAACATCATCTTCCACACTATACATCTAATCCTTTATTTACAAAGCAAGCCGGTGAGATTGACAACCTCACCGTTACGTTGGGGCAAAGTACTTTGATTGTGTTGTGCAGGTTCCACGTTGGCGCCGAATCCCTGGTGTTGCGCCGCACTACACTCCGCCACCAACAACCTTCACATGTTCCTTGACTCCTACTGGTTCGATAACCTTGATTTCTTACTGAGGGAAAACTTGTCGCTGTACACATCACACCTTCCTCTTGGGGTTCCCAACGGACGTGTGTCTTACACGCCATCAAGACAGTTTTCCGGCGCCGTTGTCGGGGAGATCAAGACACGCTGCAAGGGGAGTCTCCCACATCCAATCTCTTTACTTTGTTTTTGTCTTGCTTTAT
Organism: Lolium rigidum; assembly: GCF_022539505.1. Classification (NCBI taxonomy): domain Eukaryota; kingdom Viridiplantae; phylum Streptophyta; class Magnoliopsida; order Poales; family Poaceae; genus Lolium; species Lolium rigidum. The sequence continues at coordinate 46,889,533 of NC_061509.1, forward strand.
TTTATTTACTGCTTTGTTTGCTCTTATATCAAAAATAGAAAAAAAATTAGTTGCTAGATTTACTTTATTTACTGTCTTGTTCTCTATATTAAAGACACAAAAAAATTAGTTACTTGCATTTACTTTATTTAGTTTGCTTTATTTACTACTGCTAAAATGGGTACTTCTGAAAATACTAAGTTGTGTGACTTCACTAGCACAAATAATAATGATTTCCTATGCACACCTATTGCTCCACCTGCTACTACAGCAGAATTTTTTGAAATTAAACCTGCTTTACTAAATCTTGTTATGAGAGAGCAATCTTCTGGTGTTAGTTCTGATGATGCTGCTGCCCATTGATACGTCTCCGACGTATCGATAATTTCTTGTGTTCCATGCCACATTATTGATGTTATCTACATGTTATATGCACACTTTATGTCATATTCGTGCATTTTCTGGAACTAACCTATTAACAAGATGCCGAAGTGCCGCTTCCGTTTTCTGCTGTTTTTGGTTTCAGAAATCCTAGTAACGAAATATTCTCGAATCGGACGAAATCAACGCCCAGGTTCCTATTTTCCCCGGAAGCATCCAGAACACACGAGACCCGCCAGAGAAGGGGGGCAGGGCCACCACACCCCACCCCCGGCGCGGCCAAGGGGGGGCGCCCCCTAGGGTGTCGGCCCCCGTAAGCCCTCCCCGCGCCGCCTCTCCGCCTATATAAAGCCCCCGACCTAAAAACCTCGGGGCGTTCGACGAAAACCACAAAACCTTCCGGAGCCGCCGCCATCGCGAAGCCAAGATCCGGGGGACAGGAGTCTCCGTTCCGCACCCGCCGGAGAGGGGAAGTGCCCCCGAAGGCTTCTCCATCGACACCGCTGCCATCTCCACCGCCATCTTCATCACCGCTGCCGCTCCCATGAGGAGGGAGTAGTTCTCCATCGAGGCTCGGGGCTGTACCGGTAGCTATGTGGTTCATCTCTCTCCTATGTGCTTCAATACAATAATCTCATGAGCTGCCTTACATGATTGAGATTCATATGATGATGCTTGTAATCTAGATGTCATTATGCTAGTCAAGTGAGTTTTACTTATGTGATCTCCGGAGACTCCTAGTCCCACGTGTGTAAAGGTGACAAGTGTGTGCACCGTGTGGGTCTCTTAGGCCATATTTCACAGAATACTTACTCAATGTTGAATGGCATAGTGAGGTGCTTATTTATATCTCTTTAAGATTGCAATGTGTTTGTATCACAATTTATCTATGTGCTACTCTAGTGATGTGTTATTAAAGTAGTTTTATTCCTCCCGCACGTGTGCAAAGGTGACAGTGTGTGCACCGTGTTAGTACTTGGTTTATGCTATGATCATGATCTCTTGTAGATTGCGAAGTTAACTATTGCTATGATAATATTGATGTGATCTATTCCTCCTACATATGCATGAAGGTGACAAGTGTGCATGCTATGCTAGTACTTGGTTTAGTCTATTGATCTATCTTACACTAAAGGTTACTAAAATATGAGCATTATTGTGGAGCTTGTTAACTCCGGCATTGAGGGTTCGTGTAATCCTACGCAATGTGTTCATCATCCAACAAAAGTGTAGAGTATGCATTTATCTATTCTGTTATGTGATCAATGTTGAGAGTTGATACGTCCAATTTGCATCACTATTTTATATCATAATTTGCTGTTATTCATTGATATATTTCATATTGGGACACAATACTTATGTTATTTCATCTATTTTGCATGTTTCATCAGTGTGCACCGTGTGGGTCTCTTAGGCCATATTTCACAGAATACTTACTCAATGTTGAATGGCATAGTAGGTGCTTATTTATATCTCTTTAAGATTGCAATATGTTTTGTATCACAATTTATCTATGTGCTACTCTAGTGATGTGTTATTAAAGTAGTTTATTCCTCCCGCATGTGTGCAAAGGTGACAATATGCAGGCATCGTGTTAGTACTGTTTATGCTATGATCATGATCTCTTGTAGATTGCGAAGTTAACTATTGCTATGATAATATTGATGTGATCTATTCCTCCTACATATGCATGAAGGTTACGGTGTGCATGCTATGCTAGTACTTGGCTTAGTCTCGTTGATCTATCTTACACTAAAGTAAGGGCTAGCAAAAATGAGGAGTTAGACATGGGGTTTGTTAACTCCCAGATGAGGGTTCAGGTAATCCTACGCAATGTGTTCATCATCCAACAAAAGTGTAGAGTATGCATTTATCTATTCCGTTATGTGATCAATGTTGAGAGTGTCCACTAAAGGAAAGTGTAATCCCTAGGCCTTGTTCTAAATATCGCTATCGCCGCTTGTTTACCGTTTTACCG
>NC_061509.1:46891970-46910482 GCF_022539505.1 Lolium rigidum
AACATCATAAAGTGCAAGCAAAACATGTAAGTATTGTCATAAAACAAGCATGGAACATCAGAAATTATCGATACGTTGGAGACGTATCAGTTCGCAAGATAATTTTATCAAGCACCTAGCAAAGCAAATTCCGTCGTTGCTGAAACCGGCATGAATATGATAGGCAGTCGGGAGATAAACATCAACACAGATAAGAGGAGAGAGAAGCTTACAATTGAATCAGAGGAATAATCTTACTCTGGAGAACCTCAGCCACGATAAATGGAAGATCAGAAGGAAAACAAAATTAAGATAGAACTGGCAGCAGAGTCGTTGTAGCCACATGCTCCTGTGGCAGGAACGCCGCCATCTTCCCACAGCCCAATCAATATGCCAGTATACCAAATAGAAGCTAGTGTGACAATTAAAACTTCATAGTTCTGAAAATATTACTCATATACATACGTAAAAAAATTCTATGGGGCAGGGCCCCATTGTCTCTCCCGTGAGGCCCCTCTTCAGATCTGCCACCTAACCCCGTAGCACACATCTTAAAGTACGGTGTTCCCTATTCGTAACCCACTTGATACGTACGTATAGCCTAGTGTATTGATCTGCCGTTGTTGCAGCTACGAGCCTACGACCACGCACTGGCGAGACGACGGCCTGGCTTCGCCTTCGATCTCCGCCGCCGTAGCGACCTTTCACTGGCCCGATCTCCGGTGAGAGCGATTCAAGAATGAAGATCTCCTCGTGCCATTCTCTTCTCTTTCCCCGCTACTCGGAATCCCCTTTGATTTTTTGACATCTCTCCAAGCGGCGGCAACGAGCCACACCGACGAGTCACCTGTTCACCTCCTCCTCCGTTCAATCGAGCATATAGGGTGAAGCGATGGAAGTGCCAACCTCGGCATAGAGGCAAACCCATATGTAGAGTTCCAAGCCTAATTCGTCTGTGTTCAATATCCAAACAGTTCGAGTCTGTAAATAAATGGTGTCTAGATGTCCGGTCGTATTGCTACTATGATGAATGATTTTGGGATAGTGTTGTGGAACGGCTGTAGATGTCGATCCCTGGATCATCATCGGGCCTGCAGAAGTAGACTCAATTGATGCTCATCAGGAGCTCATAACGGGCGCCGATGAGAACAACGGCGAGGTCATGTCCATGATATTTGGGATGATAGTTTACAACTCAATTCAATGGAAATCACGGATGAGTGATATAATACGAAGAGATTGTATATACAGTAGTGCAAATTGCTACGGCCTTGACCTGGATTACTTTAAGATGTGTGCTACAGGGTTAGGTGGCAAAATCTGAGAAGGGGCCTCACGAGAGAGACTATGGGGCCCTGCCCCACAGAATTTTTTTCCCATACATACTTCCATGAGCTTGATTTACGCCAACATCTGCAGGCTGCAACAATTCAAAAATAGTAGTGAGGCATTAAAACTCAGAAAGGGAAAGTATATTTCTTTAACTGAACCTATATTTAACATTTTATTTTTAGTACAGATATACCAAGCTAAATCACCTTCCAGCCCCAAAAACTTAGTGAAAAGCTCATTAGGAATTCAAAGAACATACAATTCTGGCCAAAGTATACATATTGGTAGCATCAACCGTTCCAATAAATTAGTACAGCAGATTAGGAAAATAGAAGGTGCATGATTCCAATAAATCATTCCAAGAAGTCAATCAATGATTAGGAAAATCGATGATTACCATCAGACTGAGAAGTCAATCAACAGAAATTAACATCCATCAACCAGACTGAGAAGGCAAGAAATCGTAAGAAACCCGGAAGAAATCCCAAGAAATCCGGAGGGCCTGAGGTAGCACGAGCCAAAATCTTGTAGGCGTAGCTGAAATCCAGAGGGCCTGAGGTAGGAGCGGACATAATCCGGCCAGAGATCAACCTGCCATTTGGGAAGGTATCTTGAGGGATTTAGGGCTTGTAAAAAAAGAAGGAGGAAGTAGGATGGGGAGTGGGCAGTAACAGCACGGATGCCGCTGGGCGTCGTGGCGGATGTCCCCACGACGTGCTTTTTAAGTTGGAGAAAATGGTGATGAACTCCATTGTGAAGTTTTAATTCTTTGAATGCTTTGATTCATGAGGTTGAATGCTGGGATTTATGAGGCAATATTTAGTCGCCGCCGCAGAGTCTCTAGGAGGAGTCAATTTGAGGGAGGAGGTGGAACGCTGGGGATAACAGAGGGAAGAGGAACAGAGAGGAGTATTTCTTTTCTACAAAGAACAAACGTGGAGGATGTTGAGCTGTTGGAAGCGGGCCAACATAGCCCAGGCCATGTGCTACCAAAGTGGGCCAAGTGCAAAGCATGTGGGCATCTGTTCCAGCACGTTGCTGAAGCATCCGTTTCAGCCCACGTCGGTGAAGTCATGGTTTTTTATAGCTGATGACATGGCTTAAAAAGAGAATGATGTGGACCAATAAGAGACTTGCTAAGGTGGATACCTTGCATGTGCAGGAAAATGGGATCACCTATTAAGAATAGAAAGATGTCGAGCTTGATAAAAGAAGTGCTAAGAGCATCTCCACTAGTCTCCCCGAGAAGCCCCCCACGACCACTTTTTTTCACCCGGACGGCGAAAAACGGCCCAGTCAGGCCCCCGGTTCCTCGTTTTGGTCCGGATTTGAGCATATTTTCGTCCGGACTCCCCATGCCATCCTCGGTTTCCCGGGGGTCTCCCGGGGACTCCGGATGAAGCTAAACCAACCGTCCATGCCCACGTGTTTCCTCTTTCGTCCGGATTCCCCGAGCCATCCTCTTTTTTCCCGAAAAACGCCGCTTGGGAAGCACACGACTGGGAAACTACTCCTCCCCACGCCAAATCTTCCTCCAATCCGGACGAAAATTTCGCCGAATTTGGGCGTGGGGAGTGCCAACGAGTGGGGATGCTCTAATATTCGATGAGATTCATGCAAAGATTAGTGCGAAATTGTACGAAATCAGCGACGCTTATTATAGATTTGAGGGAGTAGCAAAAATAAATAAATAAACCAGGTTCCTCAAAAAGCACAATTCAAATTACGCTATAGAAATTTTAAAAAAAAAGAAGCAAAACTCGTGTTCCTAAGAAAGCACAACCCTAATAACCTAATTACGCTATACCAAAAAAAAAGCAAAACATCTGTTGTTATAAAAAGGACATCCCCTACAGATCATTTTTTGCATCGCTTGAACGCCTGTTTTGTGCTACTTTCGCTACACTGCATTTGGATGTCATGACACTATTATATTTCCCTAGTATTGTTATATTTTGACTTTCGCTTGCAGTGCGTTTCTATTTTATGCCTTTTTCTCCTGCCTTGAGTATATGTTTTGCACTATGTTTAGGTTGCACTGCGTTTGGATGAACTACCAGTCTTCCCTGTCCGACAAGTAGGGTTGAAAACAGAACGGAAACGGACGGAAACATGATTTATCGTTTTCATTTCTGCCTATCTTTGCCAGAAGCAGAAACGCAATCGAAAACCCCAAAAATGAATATGAAAACGGAAATCACCGAAGACAAATATAGAACGGGGCACGACAAAAATATGTTACGGAAACGGACAAATACAATGGCAGTATAATACCTAGGTATGTAGATTGAAAGACACACATAAATAAGTCGTCGAATTGGGAGACGAGTCGTCAAGGTCTCTAGGCGACGGTCTGACCGCATGAGCGCAATTATCTAGAGTAAATGTAGGCCTACCTAGAGCACAGGGCTCTCTGGGTTATATATTCGGAAACTTCCCATATTTTTTTTTGAATTTCCTTGCCATACCCGTTTTCATCCGAAATGGCTACGTTGTTTTGGTTTATGATTTTTCTGTCTCCGTTTCCTTTTTGCAAAATGCTGCTTCCATTTTCTTTTTTTGCTCTCCACTTCCTTTTTCTTGAAAAACGGATGGAAAGTATCCGTTCCATTTTCAACCCCTACCGACAAGCAATTTATATATACGATAATCAGGTGTAGCCGGGGTCATTGTGCATCCCGAGTGAACTTGTTTAATCAGGGCTCGATTAAAATGAAAAAAAGCGAGATACATTTATGAATCATCAACCACAGGGAAGAATACGACCAATCTACTTTGAGTTGGCAGATTCGTGCAAGCACGTCAAATAATTAATGGTTTGAATCATCGCCGTCGACTAGTCGGACAGGTCTTGCCGCCATTTTTGTATCGCAGCTAGAAAGGCGATTTTTTTAAAAATAATACACTTTTTTTTTTGTTTATTTTAGAAATAATACACATTTTTAGGTTTTTTCACGAATAATACACCGTCGTGTTTGTTGAACCCGATTTTTAAATATCGGGGTAGCAGAACCCGAGTACTTAAAATCGGGGCAGGCAACCACGACTCATTCTTTTGGCGAGAGGCGAAAAAGGAGAAAGAAAAGGAAAAAAAAGAATCGGTTTTAGAAACCTGATATTAGTGAATCGGGTTAGGCGACCCGAGATTCCCGCATATTTCGGGTTACTCTACCCCGATTTTGAAATTTCGGGTTCCTCTACCCTAATTCTGAAATTTCGGGTTCCTCTACCCCAATTCCTTCTTTTTCTTTTTCCAACGTGTGAAAACAGGATTAGTCGGGTTCCTCTATCCCGATTTTGAAATTTCGGGTTCCTCTACCCCGAGTTTTAAATTTCGGGTTTCCTGAACCCAACAGTGTATTATTCCTGGAATATCTCAAAACCGAGTATTATTTATGAAATAAACAAAAAAATGTGTATTATTTTAAAAAGAAATCGCGCTAGAAAGTTGCCGAGCGTGTTGAGAGCGACGTGCGAAGATCAAGACCGCGTGCATGATCTAGTCACTCGCATCAACGTGTTGAACTGCACAGCTGATCCCCAGGCTGACACGCCCGAGTGCCCGATCGATACGACGTGTGGCCTCCCGTGTCGTGTCCCCAACTTCTTCAGTGAGCACTGTACATGATAACGGAGAGATCAGTGAGAGCAAGTACAGTGGATCTCACTCAGCAGGCTACAAGTAAAGCCGGCTTAGTAAAATCCTAGTTGAAGCTGAGAGAAGTAAGATCATCTTCAGCTGTCTCCCCGACGAGGCCCCCAGGACGTCTTTTTCTTTATTCGGATGGACGAAAACGACTCAGCGGCGCCCCTGGCTCACTAGTACAAAAAGAGGCTTCCATCCACCCCATTAGTCCCCAAAATATTCGAACCGCGACTAAAGGGGTCTTTAGTCGCGGTTCGGGAGGCGACCCGCGACCAAAGGTCTGGGTCCAGCGGGTTCGGTCGACAGCTGGGGACGGGAGGGGCTTTAGTCGCGGTTGGCCAGGCCAACCGGGACTAAAGGCCCACCCCTATAAATACCGTTCAGCACCTCACTTAGCCATTTGGTGCCACTTCTCTTCACAATTTTCACAAGGGGGTGGTGGGTTTGCTTTTGGTTCCTCTTATGCACACAAGGTGTTCGATGAAATGCCCGAGAGCATGAAAGAAACATGATATGAAGTGTCTGAGCCACACTTGAGCTTTCTCATTTATTTTTCCTCCTCGATCGCGGTTAGCAACTTGAACCTTTCATGTGTCATTGATAAAATATGCATGTGTGTAGTTCATTGGTTAATTTCTATTATTTCTAGCTAGTTAGTTTAACAAATGCATGACGATTAATTATATACTTTATATAATAATAATAATGCAGATGAATCGGCAATGGATGTACAGTAACCGACTGTCCAGCGAGTTCATTACGGGTTTGAAAGATTTCCTCGTAGTGGCTAATGCGAATAGGCAGGGGGATTTTGTTATCTGTCCATGTGTTGCCTGTAAGAATCAGAAGGGTTACTCTTCCTCAAGAGAAGTTCACTGCACCTGCTTCGACACAGTTTCATGCCAAGCTATAATTGTTGGAACAAGCATGGAGAAAGAGGGGTTAGAATGGAAGAACATGAAGAAGGGGATGATATTATCGATGACAACTATCCTGATCATTTCGGTGATACTTTCATGGAGGATGCTGAAGGTGGGGAAGGTGAAGGGGTCGATGAAGGGGAAGGTGAAGAAGATGCACGTGATGAGCCCGCTGATGATCTTGGTCGGACCATTGCTGATGCACGGAGACGCTGTGAAACTGAAAAGGAGAAGGAGAATTTGGATCGCCTGTTAGAAGATCACAAAAATTTGCTGTACCCAGGATGCGATAATGATTTGAAAAAGCTGGGCTGCACACTGGATTTGCTGAAATGGAAGGCACGGGAAGGTGTAGCTGACTCAGGATTTGAAAAGTTGTTAAAAATGTTGAAGAATATGTTTCCAAAGAATAACGAGTTACCCGCCAGTACGTACGAAGCAAAAGAAGGTTGTCTGCCCTCTAGGTTTAGAGGTTCTGAAGATACATGCATGCATTAACGACTGCATCCTCTACCACAGTGAATACGAGAATTTGAATGAATGCCCGGTATGCACTACATTGCGTTATAAGATCAGAGGCGATGACCCTGGTGACGATGTTGAGGGCGAGAAACCCAGGAAGAGGGTTCCCGCCAAGGTGATGTGGTATGCTCCTATAATACCACGGTTGAAACGTCTGTTCAGGAACAAAGAGCATGCCAAGTTGTTGCGATGGCACAAAGAGGACCGTAATTCGGACGGGGAGTTGAGACACCCTGCTGATGGAACGCAATGGAGAAAGATCGACAGAGAGTTCAAAGATTTTGCAGCTGACGCAAGGAACATAAGATTTGGTCTAAGTACAGATGGCATGAACCCTTTTGGCGAGCAGAGCTCCAGCCATAGCACCTGGCTCGTGACTCTATGCATCTACAACCTTCCTCCTTGGTTGTGCATGAAGCGGAAGTTCATTATGATGCTAGTGCTCATCCAAGGTCCGAAGCAACCCGGCAACGACATCGGTGTGTACCTAAGTCCATTAGTTGATGAACTTTTACAGTTGTGGGGCAGACCTGGTGTACATGTGTGGGATGAGCACAAAGAAGAGGAATTTGACCGACGAGCGTTGATTTTCATAACCATCAACGATTGGCCTGCTCTTAGTAACCTTTCGAAACAGACAAATAAGGGATACAATGCATGCACACACTGCTTACATGAGACTGAAAGTATATATTTGGGTAATTGTAAGAAGAACGTGTACCTGGGGCATCATCGATTTCTTCCCCGAAATCATAACGTAAGAAAGAAAGGCAAGCATTACAATGGCAAAGCAGATCACCGGCCGAAGCCTGTGGAACGTACTGGTGCTGAGGTATTTGATATGGTCAAGAATTTGAAAGTCATCTTTGGAAAGGGTCCTGGCGGACAATCAGTTCCGCAGGGAGTTGACGGGAACGCACCCATGTGGAAGAAGAAATCTATATTTTGGGAGGTAGAATATTGGAAAGTCCTAGATGTCCGCTCTGCAATCGACGTGATGCATGTTACGAAGAATATTTGCGTGAACCTGCTAAGCTTCTTGGGCGTGTATGGGAAGACAAATGATACAAAGGAATCACGGCAGGACCAGCAACGTTTGAAAGACCCTGATGACCGGCATCCGGAATGGTTTCAAGGTCGTGATAGCTACGCTCTTACCAAAGAAGAGAAGGTCATCTTTTTTGAATGCCTGAGCAGTATGAAGGTCCCGTATGGCTTCTCGTCGAATATAAAGGGAATAATAAACATGGCAGACAAAAAGTTCCAAAACCTGAAGTCTCACGACTGCCACGTGATTATGACGCAATTGCTTCCGATTGCTTTGAGGGGGCTCCTACCGGAAAATGTTCGAGTAGCCATTGTGAAGCTATGTGCATTCATCAATGCAATCTCTCATAAGGTAATCAATCTAGAAGATCTACCACAGTTACAGAACGATGTGGTCCAATGTCTTGTCAGTTTCGAGTTAGTGTTCCCGCCATCCTTCTTCAGTATTATGACGCACCTCCTGATTCACCTAGTCGAAGAGATTTCCATTCTCGGTCCTGTATTTCTACACAATATGTTCCCCTTTGAGAGGTTCATGGGAGTATTAAAGAAATATGTTCGTAACCGTGCTATGCCAGAAGGAAGCATCGCCAAGGGCTATGGAAATGATGAGGTAATTGAGTTTCGTGTTGACTATGTTTCTGACCTTAAGCCGATTGGTCTTCCTCAATCGCGGCATGATAACCCACAAGTATAGGGGATCACAACAGTCTTCGAGGGAAGTAAAACCCAAATTTATTGATTCAACACAAGGGGAGACAAAGAATACTTATAAGCCTTAACAACTGAGTTGTCAATTCAACTGCACCTGGAAAAGCACTAGTAACAGGGGTGATATGAAAGCAGCAGTAATATGAGAGAAATAGTAACAGTAACACAGCAGCAGTAGCAGTAACACAAAGGCAATGGCACCAGAAAATAGTTGATACTGCTTCCAATGACATATAGGACCGAGTGAGTATTTGATGATGAAAGATGGACCGGGGTTCCCAGCTATCTACACTAGTGGTAACTCTCCAATAACAAGTGTTGGGTGAACAAATTACAGTTGGGCAATTGATAGGATTGAAATAGCATTAAGATAGAACATCAAGTCTATTAATCATGTCGGCATGTTTTTCATATATAGTCATACGTGCTCGCAATGAGAAACTTGCATAACATCTTTTTTCCTACCAGCCGGTGGCAGCCGGGCCTCAAGCGAATCTACTGGTAATTAAGGTACTCATTTTAATAGAGCACCGGAGCAAAGCATTAACACTTGGTGAAAACATGTGATCCTCATATCTAAGCCTTCCACTCCAGTTATCCTAGTTGCTGTCACTCTGGGGCCTCGGCTTCCGGACATAGACATGTGCAAACAACCACTACAAGAAAAGTTGCCATGGACGACGAAGTTGAAGTCGCGCCGTGGTTGCTGGTGTACCATGGCCGACGATTTTTGGCCGACAATCATGTAAGGCAGCTCATGAGATCATTGTATTGAAGTACATGGGAGAGAGAGTACCAACTAGCTACTGCTAGAACCCGTAGTCCATGGGGGAACTACTCACGGAGCATGATGGAGGCGGTGGCGTCGATGGAGAAGGCTTCCGGGGGTCAATCCCCGTCCCGGCAGGGTGCCGAAACAGGAACTTCTGACCCCCGAAACTATGTTTCGCGATGGCGGCGGCGCTCCTAGAGTCTTTCTGGAATATGATCTGTTCTTTTAGGGTTTTCCGTCGCGAGGGAATATATAGGCGAAAGGGCGGCGCGAGGGGGTGCCTAGGGGGCCCACCCCATAGCTGGGCGCGCCCCCCTCTTGGTCGCGCCGCCAGGTGGTGTGGGGCCCCCTTGGCCCCTCTCCGTCTCTCCTTCGGTGTTCTGGGTCCGTCTCGGTAAAATAAGAGGTTTGGCTTTCGTTTCGTTGAATTCTGAGAATATTGCCCGAACAGCTTTTCTGGAACCAAAAACAGCAGAAAACAGGAACTGGCACTTCGGCATCTTGTTAATAGGTTAGTCCCAGAAAATGCATAAAAACATTATAAAGTGTGAGCAAAACATGTTGGTATTGTCGTAAAACTAGCATGGAACATCAGAAATTATAGATACGTTGGAGACGTATCAAGCATCCCCAAACTTAGTTCCTACTCGCCCTCGAGTAGGTAAACGATAAAAAGAATAATTTCTGAAGTGACATGCTACCAACATAATCTTGATCATACTATTGTAAAGCATATGAGATGAATGAAGTGACTCAAGGCAGTGATCTATAGTTTGCTAACAAATAGATAACATATAGCAAAACTTTCATGAATAGTACTTTCAAGACAAGCATCAAAAAGTCTTGCATAAGAGTTAACTCATAAAGCAATAAATTCTTAATAAGAGGTTTGAAACAACACAAAGGAAGATTTAAGTTTCAGCAATTGCTTTCAACTTCAACATGCATACCTCATGGATAATTGTCAACACAAAGTAAAATAATGAGTACAATAAGTAAGCATGTAAGAATCAATGCACACAGTTGACACAAGTGTTTGCTTCTAAGATAGAAAGGAGTAGGTAAACTGACTCAACATAAAGTAAAAGAAAGGCCCTTCGCAGAGGGAAGCAGGGATTCAATCATGTGCTAGAGCTTTTCAAGTTTTGAAATCATATAGAGAGCATAAAAGTAAAGTTTTGAGAGGTGTTTGTTGTTGTCAAGGAATGGTAGCGGGTACTCTAACTACCTTATCAACCAGACTTTCAAGAGCGGCTCCCATGAAGGACGTTATCTCTACCAAGCAAGGTAGATCATCCCTCTTCTCTTTTGTTTACACATGTATTTTAGTTTCATTATTGATGACAGTCCTCCCAACCTTTTGCTTACACAAGCCATGGCTAACCGAATCCTCGGGTGCCTTCCAACATTCACATACCATGGATGAGTGTCTATTTGCAAAATTAAGTTGCTTACTGATAGATCAGGGCAAAACATGTGAAGAGAATTATTAATGAAAGTTAATTAATTGGGGTCGGGCACCCCGTTGCTAGCTCTTTTTGCAAAATTATTGGATAAGCGGATGTATATGCCACTAGTCAATTGGTGAAAGTCTCGTCGAAGTAAATGACAAGGTTGAAAGATAAACACCACATACTTCCTCATGAGCTATAAAACATTGACACAAATAAGAGATAATAGCTTTTGAATTGTTTAAAGGTAGCACATGAAGTATTTACTTGGAATGGCAGGAAATACCACATAGTAGGTAGATATGGTGGACACAAATGGCATAGGTTTTGGCTCAAGGTTTTGGATGCACGAGAAGCATTCCCTCTCGGTACAAGGCTTTGGCTAGCAAGGTTGTTTGAAGCAAACACAAGTATGAACCGGTACAACAAAACTTACATAAGAACATATTGCAAGCATTATAAGACTCTACACTGTCTTCCTTGTTGCTCAAACACTTTTACCAGAAAATATCTAGACCTCAGAGAGACCAATCATGCAAACAAAATTTCAACAAGCTCTACGGTAGTTCTCCACTAATAGGTTTAAACTACATGATGCAAGAGATTAATCATGATCTACTTGAGAGCTCAAAACAATTGCCAAGTATCAAATTATTCAAGACAATATGAAGCATTTTCTGTTTCCACCAAATAGCAATAAATGCAGCAGCTTTTAACTTTTGCCATGAATATGAAAAACGAAGAACACAAGTGTTCATATGAAAAAGCGGAGCGTGTCTCTCTCCCACACAAGGATTGCTAGGATCCGAATTTATTCAAACACAAACAAAAATAAAAACACACAGACGCTCCAAGTAAAGCACATACGATGTGATCGAATAAAAATATAGTTTCACTAGAGGTGACCTGATAAGTTGTTGATGAAGAAGGGGATGCCTTGGGCATCCCCAAGCTTAGACGCTTGAGTCTTCTTGAAATATGCTTGGGTGTCCCACGGGGGCATCCTCAAGCTTAGGCTCTTCACTCTTCTTGATCACATTATATCACCCTTCTCTCTTGACCCTTGAAAACTTCTGCCACACCAAACTTCTCATAAACTTCATTAGAGGGGTTAGTACTCAAAAACTTTAATCCACTTTAGTCCTGTAGTGACATATTGCAAGAACTCAATAAAACATTAGCTACAGCTCTCCACGTCTAGAAAGCCTTACTTAAAGTCCGCAAGAGACAATGCAAAAAAACAGAGACAGAATCTGTCAAAACAGAACAGCCAGTAAACATGAATTTTTTCGTCGTACTTCCGTTGCTCAAATCAGAAAACTCAAAACTAATGAAAGTCGCATACATATCTGAGGAACACGCGTGAATGTTTACAGAATTTTTAGGTTCTCCTACAGAGAGATCTACTCAAATTCGTGACAGATAAAAATCTGTTTCTGCGCAGAAATCCAAATCTAGCATCAACTTTCTATTAGAGACTTTACTTGGCACAACAATGCAGTAAAATAAAGGTAAGGAGAGGTTGCTACAGTAGTAACAACTTCCAAGACACAACAAAACAGTAGCAAAATAAAAACATGGGTTATCTCCCAAGAAGTGCTTTCTTTATAGCCATTAAGATGGGCTCAGCAATTTTAATGATGCTCACATAAGGATGAGAGTTGAAGCAAAGAGAGCATCAAAAAGCAAGTTCAAAACACATTTAAGTCTAACCCACTTCCTATGCATAGGAATCTTGTACACAAATGAATTCATGAAGAACAAAGTGACAAGCATAGGAAGATAAAACAAGAGTAACTTCAAAAGTTTCAGCATATAGAGAGGTGTTTTAGTACCATGAAAATTTCTACAACCATATTTTCCTCTCTCATAATAATTTCCAGTAGCTTCATGAACAAACTCAACAATATAACTATCACATAAAGCATGTTTTTCATGATCCACAAACACATAATTTTTATCAAGCTCAAAAATAGTGGAATTAAAACTTTCAAACCCACTTTTATCAATAATATAACAAGATGATTGATCAATCTGAAAAGATATGGGAATCCTAGATAAAGTCAAGACCTTTCCAATCCCATTTTCATTAGTATTACAATTAATATTATCAAGTAACATAGGACCATCATCTAGAGTTTTATCATAAACATTTGCTAAGCAAAACTCTTTAGTACCATGCTTGCATTTCGATATCAGGCACAAACAAAGCATTATCATAAAATCTATCAAAATAGCATGGATTATCATAGATAATAGTAGCATAATTATTCTCACAAGTTTTACTCATAAGGAATATTTCAAGAGAATCCACGGGAACATAACATTCATCCTCCTTTGGTAAGCATGGAGGACAATCAAATAGTGTAAGAGATAAAGAGTTACTCTCATTAGAAGGTTGGCATGGGTAGCTAATCCATTCTTCCTCCTTTTGTTCACCACTCTCCTCCTCCTTTTCATCTAATGAGCTTTCTGGTTCAACAATTTCTTCTTCCACAGGTTCCTGCAAATTGTGAGTGCATTCTTGTGCATGAATGAGTCTCTCTTTATAATCAATGATGTAAGGATTATTGCTGTAATGTTCTATGCAATAATCAAGGATAGAAGAGACATAATCTTTAAGGTCCTTACAAGCAACACAGGTTTCATAATTTTTAGACATGAAGGATTCTATTTCAGAAGCTCCCATAAATAAAACAAATTGTTCTACTTCTTCGAACCCAAGATGAATATAGTTATTCCAATGATAGTTCACAATTAAAACTTCTTCACTAAAGCCACATTGGAATTTAAGATGTTTAGTATCCTGTTTAGAGCAACAATTTATATCATGGCGTTTAAGCAAGATTTTAGCAATTGTATTCAATTTTTCTATAACGACGCTCATGACTTTTCCCTTTCTTGATTCTCTATAATTCATATATAATTCTATAAGCTCCATAAAGGTTGTGGGTTCTTCCATAACAACATTTTTTAATTCTTCAGTTTTTCAAATTTTTATGGATTTTCGGGTATATAAGAAAAATAAAACAAGACAAAAACAAACTAGACAAAAGTAAACTAAGCAAAATAATACTAGACAGAAATAAACTAAGCACAAATAAACTAGACAAAATTAAACTAAGCAAAATAAAATAGAATAAAAACAGAGAGAGAGAGGTAGAGTGTACTCCCCAGGTGAACTTATGAGTAGAGCTATGCCTCCCCGGCAACGGCGCCAAAAAATAGTCTTGATAACCCACAAGTATAGGGGATCGCAACAGTCTTCGAGGGAAGTAAAACCCAAATTTATTGATTCGACACAAGGGGAGACAAAGAATACTTATAAGCCTTAACAACTGAGTTGTCAATTCAGCTGCACCTGGAAAAGCACTAGTAACAGGGGTGATATGAAAGTGATGGCGTGTAACTCACACGTTCGTTGGGAACCCCAAGAGGAAGGTATGATGCGCACAGTAGCAAGTTTTCCCTCAGAAAGAAACCAAGGTTTAATCGAACCAGTAGGAGCCAAGAAGCACGTTGAAGGTTGATGGTCGCGAAATGTGATGCGGCGCAACACCAGGGATTCCGGCGCCAACTAGGAACCCGCACAACACAACCAAAGTACTTTGCCCCAACGAAACAAGTGAGGTTGTCAATCTCACCGGCTTGCTGTAACAAAGGATTAAACGTATCGAGTGGAAGATGTTTGCAAAGAAAACAGTAAAACAAGTAGATTGTATGCTATGTAAAGAATAGGACCGGGGTCCACAGTTCACTAGAGGTGTCTCTCCCATAAGATAAAAGCATGTTGGGTGAACAAATTACAGTCGGGCAATTAACAAATAGAGAAAGGCATAACAATGCATATACATGACATGGTAAATATAGTGAGATTTAATTGGGCATTACGACAAAGTACATAGACCGCCATCCAACCGCATCTATGCCTAAAAAGTCCACCTTCGAGGTTATCATCCGAACCCCTCCAGTATTAAGTTGCAAAGCAACGGACAATTGCATTAAGTATGGTGCGTAATGTAATCAACAACTACATCCTTAGACATAGCATCAATGTTTTATCCCTAGTGGCAACAAGACATCACAACCTTAGAACTTTCCGTCACTCGTCCCAGGTGTCAATGAAGGCATGAACCCACTATCGAGCATAAATACTCCCTCTTGGAGTTAAGAGTAAAAACTTGGCCGAGCCTCTACTAGTAACGGAGAGCATGCAAGATCATAAACAACACATGAACAATAGATTGATAATCACCATAATCATAGTACTCTCTATCCATCGGATCCCGACAAACACAACATATAGAATTACATATAGATGATCTTGATCATGTTAGGCAGCTCACAAGATCTAACAATGAAGCACAACAAGGAGAAGACGACCATCTAGCTACCGCTATGGACCCATGGTCCAGGGGTGAACTACTCACTCATCACTCCGGAGGCGACCATGGCGGTGTAGAGTCCTCCGGGAGATGAATCCCCTCTCCGGCGGGGTGCCGGAGGCGATCTCCAGAATCCCCCGAGATGGGATTCGCGGCGGCGGCGTCTCCGGAAGGTTTTCCGTATCGTGGCTCTCGATGATCGGGGTTTTCGCGACGGAAGCTTTAAGTAGGCGGAGGGTCAACGCGAGGGGCCACACGAGGGGCCCAGGGGATAGGTCGGCGCGGCCGGGGCCCGGGCCGCGCCGGCCACCCCCCGGCCTCCTCGTGGCCCCACTTCGTTAGGTCTTCGGTCTTCCGGAAGCTTCGTGCAAAAATAGGACCCCGGGCGAAAGTTTCGTCCAATTCCGAGAATATTTCTTTACTAGGATTTCTGAAACCAAAAACAGCAGAAAACAAGAATCGGCTCTTCGGCATCTTGTTAATAGGTTAGTTCCAGAAAATGCATAAATATGACATATAATGTGCATAAAACATGTAGGTATCATCAATAAAGTAGCATGGAACATAAGAAATTATCGATACGTTGGAGACGTATCAGCATCCCCAAGCTTAGTTCTGCTCGTCCCGAGCAGGTAAAACGATAACAAAGATAATTTCTGAAGTGACATGCCATCATAATCTTGATCATACTATTTGTAAACATATGTAATGAATGCAGCGATCAAAGCAAAGGTAATGACATGATTAAACAAGTGAATCATATGACAAAGACTTTTCATGAATAGTACTTCAAGACAAGCATCAATAAGTCTTGCATAAGAGTTAACTCATAAAGCAATAAATCAAAGTAAAGGTGTTGAAGCAACACATAGGAAGATTAAGTTTCAGCGGTTGCTTTCAACTTGTAACATGTATATCTCATGGATATTGTCAACATAAAGTAATATAACAAGTGCAATATGCAAGTATGTAGGAATCAATGCACAGTTCACACAAGTGTTTGCTTCTTAAGGTGGAAGGAGATAGGTAAACCGACTCAACAATAAAAGTAAAAGAATGGTCCTTCAAAGAGGAAAGCATCGATTGCTCGTATTTGTGCTAGAGCTTTTATTTTGAAAACATGAAACAATTTTGTCAACGGTAGTAATAAAGCATATGAGTTATGTAAATTATATCTTACAAGTTGCAAGCCTCATGCATAGTATACTAATAGTGCCCGCACCTCATCCTACTTAACTTGGACTACCGGATCTTCGCATGCCATGTTTCAACCAAGTGTCACAAAGGGGTACCTCCATGCCGCCCGTACAAAGGTCTAAGGAGAAAGCTCGCATTTCGGATTTCTCGCTTTTGATTATTCTCAACTTAGACATCCATACCGGGACAACATGGACAACGGATAATGGACTCCTCTTAAATGCATAAGCATGTAGCAAAGTTATTATTCTCATATGAGATTGAGGATATATGTCCAAAACTGAAACTTCCACCATGGTTCATGGCTTTAGTTAGCGGCCCAATGTTCTTCTCTAACAATTTTGCATGCTCCAACCACTAAAATGATAGACCTTCGGACAAGACGGACATGCATAGCAACTCACATGATATTCAACAATAGTTGATGGCGTTCCCCTGAAGCATGGTTATCGCACAACAAGCAACTTAATAAAATATAAAGTGCATAAGTACATATTCAATACTACGATAGTTTTTAAGGCTATTTTGTCCCATGAGCTATATATTGCAAAGGTGAATGATGGAATTTTAAAGGTAGCACTCAAGCAATTTACTTTGGAATGGCGGAGAAATACCATGTAGTAGGTAGGTATGGTGGACACAAATGGCATAGTAGTTGGCTCAAGGATTTTGGATGCATGAGAAGTATTCCCTCTCGATACAAGGTTTAGGCTAGCAAGGTTATTTGAAGCAAACTCAAGGATGAACAAGTGCAGCAAAACTCACATAAAAGACATATTGTAAACATTATAAGACTCTACACCGTCTTCCTTGTTGTTCAAAACTCAATACTAGATATTATCTAGACCTTAGAGAAACCAAATATGCAAATCAAATTTTAGCAAGCTCTATGTATTTCTTCATTAATGGGTGCAAAGCATATGATGCAAGAGCTTAAACATGAGCACAACAATTACCAAGTATCACATTATCCAAGACATTTTAGAATTACTACATGTAGCATTTTCCAATTCCAACCATATAACAATTTAACGAAGAAGAAACTTCGCCTTGAACATTATGAGTAAAGCCTAAGGACACATGTGTCCATACGCAACAGCGGAGCGTGTCTCTCTCCCACAAAGTGAATGCTAGGATCCATCTTATTCAAACAAAAACAAAAACGAAAACAAACCGACGCTCCAAGCAAAGAATACAAGATGTGATTGAATAAAAATATAGTTTCGGGGAGGAACCCGATGATGTTGTCGATGAAGAAGGGGATGCCTTGGGCATCCCCAAGCTTAGACGCTTGAGTCTTCTTAAAATATGCAGGGGTGAACCACGGGGGCATCCCCAAGCTTAGAGCTTTCACTCCTCTTGATCATAGTATATCATTCTCCTCTCTTGACCCTTGAAAACTCCCTTCACACCAAACTTCAAGCAAACTCATTAGAGGGTTAGTGCACAATTAATAATTCACTCATTCAGAGGTGACACAATCATTATTTTCACTTCTGGACATTGCATAATGCTACTGGACATTAATGGATCAAAGAAATAAATCCAACATAGCAAAAGAGGCAATGCGAAATAAAAGGCAGAATCTGTCAAAAACAGAACAGTCCGTAAAAACGAATTTAGTAATGGCACCAGACTTGCTCAAATGGAAAAACTCAAAACTAATGAAAGTTGCGTACATATCTGAGGATCACGCTCGTAAATTGGCAGATTTTTTCGAATTTTCTACAGGGAACTGTGCCCAGATTCGTGACAGACAGCAATGCCGTTTCTGCGCAGCGATCCCAAATATAACATCAACTTTGACATAGAAACTTTACTTGGCACAAAAACATGATAAGGAGAGGTTGCTACAGTAGTAAACAACTTCCAAGACTTAAATATAAAACAAAGTACTGTAGTAAAAAAAAACACATGGGTTATCTCCCAAGAAGTTCTTTCTTTATAGCCATTAAGATGGGCTCAGCAGTTTTAATGATGCACTCGCAAGAAATAAGAGTTGAAGCAAAAGAGAGCATCAAGAGGCAAATTCAAAACACATTTAAGTCTAACATGCTTCCTATGCATAGGAATCTTGTAAATAAACAAGTTCATGAAGAGCAAAGTAACAAGCATAGGAAGATAAAACAAGTTTAGCTTCAAAAATTTCAGCACATAGAGAGGTGTTTTAGTAACATGAAAATTTTTACAACCATATTTTCCTCTCTCATAATAACTTTCAGTAGCAACATGAGCAAACTCAACAATATAACTATCACATAAAGCATTCTTATCATGAGTCTCATGCATAAAATTATTACTCTCCACATAGGCACAATCAATTTTATTAGTTGTAGTGGGAGCAAATTCAACAAAGTAGCTATCATTATTATTCTCATCATCAAATATAGGAGGCATAGTATCATCAAAGTAAATTTTCTCCTCAATGCTTGGGGGACTAAAAATATCATGCTCATCAAAACCAGCTTCCCCAAGCTTAGAATTTTCCATAGCATTAGCAACAATGGTGTTCAAAGCATTCATAGTAATAACATTCCCATTAGCATGCAT
>NC_061509.1:46910582-46920710 GCF_022539505.1 Lolium rigidum
CGCCGTGAGACACATCGGAGGCCACCGCTGGCCGTCAAGTTTTTCATGTCACCCGAACCACATAGATATTGCAGACGTACTTGAAATTCCGTGACATATTCAGACTCTTATTAGATTATTTTATTAACGTAATATCGCATAGGACTAACGACGATTTGATGCGGGCGCATCTTGAACCATCTCTGGAGGAATTACTATGGTTTGCTAGTTGCTACCATATCTAATTGCACTTTGTCAATCTTAAACTTACGTGTTGAAGTTGATAGGTTTGTGTATATATGCATTTTAAATCATTACCGTGGCATTCGATATCCCTGTTGGTACAATCCAAGATCAATCAGCATAACAAGCAAATGAAAGGAGACACCACAAACATGCCATTGTTCGCAGAATCCCATTGTCGAAAGAGCAGAAACAACGATCAAATCAAAATAATGTGGCTCGCAACATTGGTGCTCACCTCACCCCCTTTTTCAAAAGGTTCATGCACCATTGCACACAACAAGCATAAAAGTACAACATATATATAGAGAGCTATATGCATGGGACATACACGAAGTTGTCCTCGACGTGCAAACACACCCAAATAGTTGCAAAATGGGGGCAGGTGGTATAAATAGTTGTAAGTCGGGTGCAAACTGCCCCAAACAATCCGAATTGCACTGTTCGGAGGGACACGCTGGCAGCGGATGTATTTGCAAAAACCTCCCTAGATTTATTGGAATTCACAGAAGCCTTACGGTTCATCTCTTTTAGTCGTGCGTCGTCGCCATTGCATCCATTAGCGCCATCTTTCTCGGCACGATCACAGGGTGACGGCCGCGCCGCCACCGATCGCTGCTATGCCGCCGCACATACGACCGTTCTTCCTGGAAGAAGCTCCCGACTATGGTATGGTTTCTTCATCCCTCCTCCTTCCTCCCCTCCTGTTGGTTTATGCGTCGGTTCTTTCATTTTCCGCCATGGCTGTGAGATCTCGTTGTGTGGGATCGGGCTAGGGTTTCATCGAGATGTTTAAGGAGATGGATTAGACAAGGTTTTTTTTTTGCAGTGGCTGGAACGAATTATTCCTCTATCGCACATTGGTTCATCTCGGCAGTTGGTTTCTGTTTTTCTAGCCAATTTTTCGATTTGTGACGGATGATGAATATGAGCGTAATTAGTGATTGTAGTCGGTTAGGGACGTTTGTGGGTATGTAATCTTTGATAAAGTCATAAATTTGTGGTAGTAGGACGTGTAGTTTGATTGGAGGAAGCTGCACAAAATTGCTCTGTTATGTCGATATTCAGTTAACTGCTCACAACTGAAATTATTCAGAGACTGCACATTACAGCATACACACTAACACACAGATCAAGGATTACAACACTACCTCTTACACATTGGCTCATTATTCATAGGCCCCACACATTCACACATCTCAGGCATACACACACTAATTCTTGCTCGACTTACCATGGATGCTTTTCTTCAGCTTTTTTCAAAGCTCTGCAACTTCGTCTTGATGCGGCACAAGATGAGTCCAGCAGTAATCTCTTGCTCAAGTTCTTCCAGCCCAGCTACAGCTTCCCTCTCCATCATGGCTATCCTATTACTCTCTTTTGCTGCTTCCCTCTCCTCAACACTCCTTCTGTGATACGCTATCACTTCTTTCTCTCCGGTTGGCAACTCTCTAGCACTTGAGCTCCTACTGAACTGAGATTTCTTTCTGCTACTACTACTCCTCTTACCCTTCTCACTCCAGGAAAATTCCATGACTGAAGTACTAAATGTGTTATGTACGGGCACATGCATTCACCATATTTATAAAGGAGGCAGGATGTAGACAATGTTACACAAGCCAAACAGTATTTGCATAGGACAAGGCATTGATAGTTCAAATCACTGTCACTTTTTAGATTCCATTCAGTGAGAATATTCTTGAGTTTTACCTTTTGTTTTCTATGTGCAGGTAACAATGAGACTTTGTTTACTGTCGAAGTTGAGCACAATGGATTCTTTCGTGGCTTGAGGATGTATAATTTCTGTTACATGTAGCCAACGGTGGAGTATTTGGATGATTGCAGCACAAAAACTTGGTCAATTGAGTGGATTGATCAGTTGCTTAGACAAATGGGTGATGGCGTGTAAGACACACGTCCGTTGGGAACCCCAAGAGGAAGGCGTGATGTGTACAGCGACAAGTTTTCCCTCAGTAAGAAACCAAAGTTATCGAACCAGTAGGAGTCAAGGAACACGTGAAGGTTGTTGGTGGCGGAGTGTAGTGCGGCGCAACACCAGGGATTCCGGCGCCAACGTGGAACCTGCACAACACAATCAAAGTACTTTGCCCCAACGTAACAGTGAGGTTGTCAATCTCACCGGCTTGCTGTAAACAAAGGATTAGATGTATAGTGTGGAAGATGATGTTTGTTTGCGAAGAACAGTAAAGAACAAGTATTGCAGTAGATTGTATTCAGATGTAAAGAATGGACCGGGGTCCACAGTTCACTAGTGGTGTCTCTCCGATAAGAAATAGCATGTTTGGTGAACAAATTACAGTTGGGCAATTGAAAAATAAAGAAGGCATAACAATGCACATACATATATCACGATGAGTACTATGAGATTTAATCAGGGCATTACGACAAAGTACATAGACCGCTATCCAGCATGCATCTATGCCTAAAAAGTCCACCTTCGAGTTATCATCCGAACCCCTTCCAGTATTAAGTTGCAAACAACGAGACAATTGCATTAAGTATGGTGCGTAATGTAATCAACACAAATATCCTTAGACAAAGCATTGATGTTTTATCCCTAGTGGCAACAAGCACATCCACAACCTTAGAACTTTCTGTCACTGTCCCAGATTCAATGGAGGCATGAACCCACTATCGAGCATAAATACTCCCTCTTGGAGTCACAAGTATCAACTTGTCCAGAGCCTCTACTAGCAACGGAGAGCATGTAAGAACATAAACAACATATATGATAGATTGATAATCAACTTGACATAGTATTCCATATTCATCGGATCCCAACAAACACAACATGTAGCATTACAAATAGATGATCTTGATCATGATAGGCAGCTCACAAGATCTAACATGATAGCACAATGAGGAGAAGACAACCATCTAGCTACGGCTATGGACCCATAGTCCAGGGGTGAACTACTCACATATCGATCCGGAGGCGATCATGGTGATGAAGAGACCTCCGGGAGATGATTCCCCTCTCCGGCAGGGTGCCGGAGGCGATCTCCTAAATCCCCCGAGATGGGATTGGCGGCGTCTCTGGAAGGTTTTCCGTATCGTGGCTCTCGGTACTGGGGTTTTCGCGATGAAGGCTTTAAGTAGGCGGAAGGGCGGAGTCGGAGGGCTGACGGGGGCCCCACACCATAGGGCGGCGCGGGCCCACCCTTGGCCGCGCGGCCCTGTGGTGTCGGCGCCCCGTCGCCCCACTTCGTTTCCCTTTCGGTCTTCTGGAAGCTTCGTGGAAAAATAAGACCCTGGGCGTTGATTTCGTCCAATTCCGAGAATATTTCCTTTGTAGGATTTGTGAAACCAAAAACAGCGTAAAACAACGAATCGGCTCTTCGGCATCTCGTCAATAGGTTAGTGCCGGAAAATGCATAAAAATGACATAAAGTGTGTATAAAACATGTGAGTATCATCATAAAAGTAGCATGGAACATAAGAAATTATAGATACGTTTGAGACATATCAAGCATCCCCAAGCTTAGTTCCTACTCGCCCTCGAGTAGGTAAACGATAACAAGGATAATTTCTAAAGTGGCATGCTATCATAATCTTGATCAATACTATTGTAAAGCATATGAGATGAATGCAGCGATTGGAAGCAATGGTAAAGACAATGAGTAAACAACTGAACCATATAGCAAAAACTTTTCATGAACAATACTTTCAAGACAAGCATCAATAAGACTTGCATAAGAGTTACTCATAAAGCAATAAATTCTTAGTAGAAAGCTTTGAAGCAACACAAAGGAAGATATAAGTTTCAGCGGTTGCTTTCAACTTCAACATGTGTATCTCATGGATAATTTTCAACACAAAGTAATATAACAAGTGCAATAGGTACACATGTAAGAATCAATGCACACAGTTCATACAAGTGTTTGCTTCTAAGATAGAAAGAAGTAGGTAAACTGACTCAACAATAAAGTAAAAGATAGGCCCTTCGCAGAGGGAAGCATGGATTACTATTTTTGTGCTAGAGCTTTTCATTTTGAAAACAAGAAACAATTTTGTCAACGGTAGTAATAAATCATATGTGTTATGTATAAGAGATATCCTATAAGTTGCAAGCCTCATGCATAGATTACCAATAGTGCTCGCACCTTGTCCTAATTAGCTTGGATTAACATAGATTATCATTGCATAACATATGTTTCAACCAAGTGTCACAAAGGGGTACCTCTATGCCGCTCGTACAAAGGTCTAAGGAGAAAGTTCGCATTGGATTTCTCGCTTTTGATTATTCTCAACTTAGACATCCATACCGGGACAACATAGACAATAGATAATGGACTCCTCTTTAATGCATAAGCATTCAACAACGAATAAAATTCTCATAAGAGATTGAGGATTAATTGTCCAAACTGAAACTTCCACCATGGATCATGGCTTTAGTTAGCGGCCCAATGTTCTTCTCTAACAATATGCATACTCAAACCATTTGATCATGAAAATCGCCCTTACTTCAGACAAGACGAACATTCATAGCAACTCACATGATATTCAACAAAGGTGTAATAGTTGATGGCGTCCCCAGAAACATGGTTACCGCTCAACAAGCAACTTATTAAGAAATAAGATACATAAGTACATATTCTTCACCACAATAGTTTTTAAGGCTATTTTCCCATGAGCTATATATTGCAAAGGCAAAGGATAGAATTTTTAAAGGTAGCACTCAAGTAATTTACTTTGGAATGGCAGAGAAATACCATGTAGTAGGTAGGTATGGTGGACACAAATGGCATAGTTTTTGGCTCAAGGATTTGGATGCACGAGAAGAATTCCTCTCAATACAAGGCTAGGCTAGCAAGGTTGTTTGAAGCAAACTCAAGTATAAAACGGTGCAGCAAAGCTTACATATGAACATATTGCAAGCATTATAAGACTTTACATCGTCTCCTTGTTGTTCAAACACCTTAACCAGAAAATATCTAGACTCTAGAGAAACTAATCATGCAAACCAAATTTTAACAAGCTCTATGTAGTTTTTCATTACTAGGTGAAAAGTACATGAAGCAAGAGCTTAAACATGATCTATATGAGCACAACAATTGCCAAGTATCAAATTATTCAAGACATTATACCAGTTACCACATGCAGCATTTTCTGTTTCCAACCATATAACAATGAACGAAGCAGTTCCAACCTTCGCCATGAACATTAAGAATAAAGCTAAGAACATATGTGTTCATATGCAACAGCGGAGCATGTCTCTCTCCCACACAAGGAATGCTAGGATCCGATTTTATTCAAACAAAAACAAAAACAAACAAAAACAAACAGACGCTCCAAGTAAAGCACATAAGATGTGACGGAATAAAAATATAGTTTCACTAGAGGTGACCTGATAAGTTGTCGATGAAGAAGGGATGCATTGGGCATCCCCAAGCTTAGATGCTTGAGTCTTCTTAAAATATGCAGGGATGAACCACGGGGGCATCCCCAAGCTTAGACTTTTCACTCTTCTTGATCATATTGTATCATCCTCCTCTTTTGACCCTTGAAAACTTCCTCCACACCAAACTCAAAATAAACAATCATTCTTGACACTTCTGGACATTGCACAAAGCTACTGAAAGTTAATGGAATAAATAAATCCATCAAACATAGCAAAACAGGCAATGCGAAATAAAAGGCAGAATCTGTCAAAACAGAACGATCCGTAAAGATGAATTTTTCAGGGGCACTTAACTTGCTCGGATGAAAATTCTCAAATTGAATGAAAGTTGCTTACATATCCGACGATCACGCACGTAAATTGGCAGATTTTTCTAAATTTTCTACGAAGGGGCTGCTCAATTTCGTGACAGCAAGAAATCTGTTTCACGCTTCGTAATCCAAATCTAGTATTGACTTTACTATCAAAGACTTTACTTGGCACAACAATGCAATAAAATAAAGATAAGGAGAGGTTGCTACAGTAGTAACAACTTCCAAGACTCAAATATAAAACAAAAGTGCAGAAGTAAAATAATGGGTTGTCTCCCATAAGCGCTTTTCTTTAACGCCTTTCGCCTAGGCGCGAAAGTGTGAATCAAGTATTATCAAGAGACGAAGCATCAACATCATAATTTGTTCTAATAATAGAATCATAAGGTAACTTCATTCTCTTTCTAGGGAAGTGTTCCATACCTTTCTTGAGAGGAAATTGATATTTAATATTACCTTCCTTCATATCAATGGTAGCACCAACAGTTCAAGGAAAAGGTCTTCCCAATATAATGGGACAAGATGCATTGCATTCAATATCGAAGACAACAAAATCAACGGGGACAAGGTTATTGTTAACCATAATGCGAACATTATCAATCCTCCCCAAAGGTTTCTTTATAGCATTATCAGCAAGATTAACATCCAAATAACAGTTTTTCAATGGTGGCAAGTCAAGCATATCATAGATTTTCTTAGGCATAACGAAATACTTGCACCAAGATCACATAAAGCATTACAATCAAAATCATTGACCCTCATCTTAATGATGGGCTCCCAACCATCTTCTAACTTCCTAGGAATAGAAGTTTCAAGTTTTAGTTTCTCCTCTCTACCTTTTATGAGAGCATTTGTAATATGTTTTGTAAAGGTCAAATTTATAGCACTAGCGTTGGGACTTTTAGCAAGTTTTTGTAAGAACTTTATAACACCAATTATTTTACCATTGATAGTAGGAGGTGTAGCAACATGTGAAGCATTAATATTACTAGTGGTGGTAATAGTCCAAACTTTAGCTACATTATTCTCTTTAGCTAGTTTTTCGTTTTCTTCTCTTTCCCACCTAGCATGCAATTCAGCCACAATCTAATATTCTCATTAATTTGAACTTGGATGGCGTTTGCTGTAGCAAATGACTTAATATCTTTATCTTCATTAGGCATAACTTTTAATTTCAAAAGATCGACATCAGAGGCAACTCTATCAACCTTAGAAGAAAGAATATCAATTTTATCAAGCTTTTCTTCAACAGATTTGTTAAAAGAAGTTTGTGTACTAATAAATTCTTTAAGCATGGCTTCAAGACCAGGGGGTACACTCCTATTATTATTGTAAGAATTCCCATAAGAATTACCATAACCATTACCATTAGCAGAAGGATATGGCCTATAGTTGTTACCAGAATTATTCCTATAAGCATTGTTGTTGAAATTATTACTTTTAATGAAGTTCACATCAACATGTTCTTCTTGGGCAACAATTGAAGCTAAAGGAACATTATTAGGATCAATATTAGATCTACCATTTACAAGCATAGACATAATAGCATCAATCTTATCACTCAAGGAGGAGGTTTCTTCAACAGAATTTACCTTCTTACCTTGTGGAGCCCTTTCAGTGTGCCATTCAGAGTAATTTATCATCATATCATCAAGAAGCTTTGTTGCCGCCCCCAGAGTGATGTGATGCGTGCAGTCGACACGTCCGTTGGGAACCCCAAGAGGAAGGTGTGATGCGTACAGTAGCAAGTTTTCCCTCAGAAAGAAACCAAGGTTTATCGAACCAGGAGGAGCCAAGAAGCACGTTGAAGGTTGATGGCGGAGGAGTGTAGTGCGGCGCAACACCAGGGATCCGGCGCTAACGTGGAACCTGCACAACACAATCACAGAACTTTGCCCCAACGCAACAACGAGGTTGTCAATCTCACCGGCTTGCTGTAAACAAAGGATTAGATGTATTGTCTGGAAGATGATGATTGTTTGCGAAGAACAGTAAAGAACAATTGCAGTAGATTGTATTTCAGATGTAAAGAATAGGACCGGGGTCCACAGTTCACTAGCGGCGTCTCTCCCATAAGATAGCGGATGTTGGGTGAACAAATTATAGTTGGGCAATTGACAAATAAAGAAGGCATAACAATGCACATACATATATCATGATGAGTACTATGAGATTTAATCGGGGCATTACGACAAAGTACATAGACCGCTATCCGAGCATGCATCTATGCCTAAAAGTCCACCTTCGGGTTATCATCCGAACCCCTCCGAGTATTAAGTTGTAAACAACAAACAATTGCATTAAGTATGGTGCGTAATGTAATCAACACAAATATCCTTAGACAAAGCATCGATGTTTTATCCCTAGTGGCAACAACGACATCCACAACCTTAGAACTTTCACATCACTTGTCCCAAATTTAATGGAGGCATGAACCCACTATCGAGCATAAATACTCCCTCTTGGAGTCACAAGTATCAACTTGGCCGGAGCCTCTACTAGCAACGGAGAGCATGCAAGAACATAAATAACATATATGATAGATTGATAATCAACTTGACATAGTATTCAATATTCATCGGATCCCAACAAACACAACATGTAGGATTACAAATAGATGATCTTGATCATGATAGGCAGCTCACAAGATCTAACATGATAGCACAATGAGGAGAAGACGACCATCTAGCTACTGCTATGGACCCATAGTCCAGGGGTGAACTACTCACACATCGATCCGGAGGCGATCATGGCGATGAAGAGACCTCCGGGAGATGATTCCCCTCTCCGGCAGGGTGCCGGAGGCGATCTCCCGAATCCCCCGAGATGGGATTGGCGGTGGCGGCGTCTCCGGAAGGTTTTCCGTATCGTGGCTCTCGGATCGGGGGTTTCGCGACGAAGACTATATGTAGGCGGAAGGGCAGGTCGGGGGCCACACGAGGGCCCCACACGACAGCCGGCGCGGCCAAGGCCCGAGCCACGCCGCCCTGGTGTCCGGACACCTCGTGGCCCCACTTCGTAAGTCCTCCGGTCTTCCGGAAGCTTCGTGGAAAAATAGGCCCTCGGGCGTTGATTTCGTCCAATTCCGAGAATATTTCCTTACTAGGATTTCGAAACCAAAAACAGCAGAAAACAAGCAATCGGCTCTTCGGCATCTCGTCAATAGGTTAGTGCCGGAAAATGCATAATAACGACATATAATGTGTATAAAACATGTGAGTATCATCATAAAAGTAGCATGGAACATAAGAAATTCTAGATACGTTTGGGACCTATCAAGCATCCCCAAGCTTAGTTCCTACTCGCCCTCGAGTAGGTAAACGATAACAAAGATAATTTCTGAAGTGACATGCTATCATAATCTTGATCATACTATTGTAAGCATATGAGATGAATGCAGCGATTCGAAGCAATGATGAAGATAATGAGTAAACTAATGAATCATATAGCAAAGACTTTTCATGAATAATACTTTCAAGAGAAGCATCAATAAGACTTGCATAAGAGTTACTCATAAAGCAATAGATTCAAAGTAAAAACATTGAAGCAACATAAAGGAAGATAAAGTTTCAGCGGTTGCTTTCAACTTCAACATATTTATCTCATGGATAATTGTCAACACAAAGTAATATAACAAGTGCAATAAGTAAACATGTAAGAATCAATGCACACAGCTTGACACAAGTGTTTGCTTCGGGATAGAAAGAATAGGCAAACTGACTCAACAATAAAGTAGAAGATAGGCCCTTCGCGAGAGGGAAGCATTGATTACTATATTTGTGCTAGAGCTTTTCATTTTGAAAACAAGAAACAATTTTGTCAACGGTAGTAATAAAGCATATGTGTTATGTATAAGACATCTTATAAGTTGCAAGCCTCATGCATAGTATACTAATAGTGCTCACACCTTGTCCTAATTAGCTTGGATTAACACGGATTATCATTGCATAGCATATGTTTCAACCAAGTGTCACAAAGGGGTACCTCTATGCCGCCTGTACAAAGGTCTAAGGAGAAAGCTCGCATTGGATTTCTCGCTTTTGATTATTCTCAGCTTAGACATCCATACCGGGACAACATAGACAACAGATAATGGACTCCTCTTTAATGCATAAGCGTTCAACAACAGTTAATATTCTCATAAGAGATTGAGGATTAATTGTCCAAACTGAA
>NC_061509.1:46920810-47119074 GCF_022539505.1 Lolium rigidum
GTCCTGCATTTAATGGAGGCATGAACCCACTATCGAGCATAAATACTCCTCTTGGAGTTAAGAGCAAAACTTGGCCAGTAGCCTCTACTAATAACGGAGAGCATGCAAGATCATAAACAACACATAAGTAATAGATTGATAATCACCATAACATAGTATTCTCTATCCATCGGATCCCGACAAACACAACATATAGTATTACGTATAGATGATCTTGATCATGTTAGGCAGCTCACAAGATCCAACAATGAAGCACATAAGGAGAAGACGACCATCTAGCTACCGCTATGGACCCATAGTCCAGGGGTGAACTACTCACTCATCACTCCGGAGGCGACCATGGCGGTGAAGAGTCCTCCGGGAGATGATTCCCCTCTCCGGCAGGGTGCCGGAGGCGATCTCCAGAATCCCCCGAGATGGGATTGGCGGCGGCGGCGTCTCAGTAAGGTTTTCCGTATCGTGGCTCTCGATACAGAGGGTTTCGCGACGAAGGCTTTAAGTAGGCGGAAGGGCAACGCGGGGGGCCACACGAGGGCCCCACACACCAGGCGGCGCGGCCAAGGCCGGGCCGCGCCGCCCTAGTGTGGCGGCGCCTCGTGGCCCCACTTCCTTTCCCCTCGGTCTTCTGGAAGCTTCGTGCAAAAATAGGACCCTGGGCGTTGATTTCGTCCAATTCCGAGAATATTTCCTTACTAGGATTTCTGAAACCAAAAACAGCAGAAAACAGCAACTGGCTCTTCAGCATCTCGTTAATAGGTTAGTGCCGGAAAATGCATAAATACGACATATAATGTGTATAAAACATGTAGATATCATCAATAATGTAGCATGGAACATAAGAAATTATCGATACGTCGTAGACGTATCATTCCCCGGCGCAGTCGATCCACAGCAGTGCCTCGCCGCCCGAGGACGTCATCGACGCCGACGCTGACGACGCCCACGGGGAGTAGGCGGTGCACCGCATAGGGTTTTTTTAGTTAGTTTTAAATTTTAAAGCACATATAGAGGGCTTCTTTTGTTATTTATTTGCCCAAAATAGGGGGCATCTCTAACCCTACGACCCAAACGGAGGAGGCGCTGGGTTGTCCGTTTTGGTCGTTTGGGTGGTGATACGTCTCCAACGTATCTATAATTTTTTATGTCCCATGCTAGTTTTATGGCAATACCTACATGTTTTGTTCACACTTTATGATGTTTTGATGCATTTTCCGGCACTAACCTATTAACAAGATGCCAAGCGCCGCTGTTGTTTTCCGTTGTTTTTGGTTTCGAAATCCTACAAAGGAAATATTCTCGAATTGGACGAAATCAACGTCCGAGATCTTATTTTTCCACGGAGCTTCCGTAAGACCGAAGAGCATACGAGGTGGGCCACGAGGGGCCGTCACCATAGGGCGGCGTGGTCTCGCATGGGGCCCGCGCCGGCCTATGGTGTGGAGCCCCCGTGCCCCTCCGCGCTGCCCTTCCGCCTACTTATACTCTCCGTCGCGAAAACCCTATTACCGAGAGCCACGATACGAAAATACTTCCGCAGACGCCGCCGCCGCCAATCCCATCTCGGGGGATTCGAGAGATCGCTCTCCGACACCCCCGCCGGAGAGGGGAATCATCACCGGGAGGGCTCTACATCACCATGCCCGCCTCCGGATTGAAGCGTGAGTAGTTCATCCTTGGACTATGGGTCCATAGCAGTAGCTAGATGGTTGTCTTCTCCTCTTGTGCTATCATGTTTAGATCTTGTGAGCTGCCTAACATGATCAAGATCATCTATTTGTAATGCTACATGTCGTGTTTGGTGGGATCCAATGAATATAGAATACTATGTCAAGTTGATTATCAATCTATTATATATGTGTTGTTTATGTTCTTGCATGCTCTCCGTTGCTAGTAGAGGCTCTGGCCAAGTTGATACTTGTAACTCCAAGAGGGAGTATTTATGCTCGATAGTGGGTTCATGCCTCTATTGAATCTGGGACAGTGACAGAAAGTTCTAAGGTTGTGGATGTGTCTGTTGCCACTAGGGATAAAACATCAATGCTTTGTCTAAGGATATTTGTGTTGATTACATTACGCACCATATTTAATGCAATTGTCTGTTGTTTGCAACTTAATACTGGAAGGGGTGCGGATGCTAACCCGAAGGTGGACTATTTAGGCATAGATGCATGCTGGATGGCGGTATATGTTCTTTGTCGTATGCCCTGATTAAATCTCATAGTGATCATCATGATATGTATTGAATCTTTATTTGTCAATTGCCTACCTGTAATTTGTTCACCCAAGCATGTTATTTATCTTATTGGAGAGACACCACTAGTGAACTGTGGACCCCGGTCCATTCTTTTACATCTGAAATACAATCTACTGCAATCTCTTTTCTCTGTTGTTCTTCGCAAACAAACATCATTCTCCAGACCATACGTTTAATTCTTTGTTTTCAGCAAGCCGGTGAGATTGACAACCTCCGTCACGTGGGGCAAAGTATTTTGATTGTGTTGTGCAGGGTTCCACGTTGGCGCCGAATCACCGGTGTTGCGCCGCACTACACTCCTCCACCAACAAACTTCACGTGGCCCTTGACTCCTACTGGTTCGATAACCTTGGTTTCTTTCTGAGGGAAAAATTTGCTGTTGTGCGCATCACACCTTCCTCTTGGGGTTCCCAAAAGACGTGTGCTTCACGCGCCATCAGGTGGCCGAGCGGACACCCGGATAGCGGCCCGCGTCCGCGTGTCCATTTGGATCGCACGTCTGCGCCAACGCGGCGACCCAAAAGGTCGCCACGTGGTTCGTCTTCCCCGCGTGGCGCCGCGCCATAGCAGGCCTCGACGGGACAACAATGGCGGGCGGAGAACGCGCGAGAAAGTTCCCGCGCGCACCGGGGTTCCCGCGCGCACGAAAAGGCCATGGGCGCGCGCTCGCGCCCAAGTTTCCCACCCAAGGCCGCCGGCTATAAAGACGGCGGCGGCCTCACGTACCTCACACCCGCTCCGCCGTCCTCTCCCCATCTTCCTTCCTGCGACGCCCTCTAAACCTCCATCGCCATGCCGCGCACCCCGCAGCTACGTGGGCCAGGCTCTCCCTCGCCGCCCGGCAAGGTTCCCGCGAACGGAGGAGGAGGAGCGGGCGGACGCGCGTTGGGTCACCGACGATGAGGTGCTCCGGCCGCTCGCCGAGGGGGCGGCGAAGAAGTAAAAGGACACGGAGATGGTGGAGGCGGCCGCGGACGGCTGGCACGAGACCACACGGACGGCGCCGGTACGAGGCCGCAGAGGAGGGGACGGCGGACCGGCCGCAGAGGAGGAGCCCGTCGACGCGGAGGACCTCGGCGCCGGCGAACATCAACACCGCTATCGGGGAGCGTCCCGCCGACCTCACGCGGATCGACGAACGAGCACGAGGCCACCGCCGCCGGCCGGCCGCCGATTAGGCGACCTCCTCGGCCGAAGAACCGGCTCCTCGCTATGCGAGCAGTCCGCCACCTCATCCAGCGGCCTGCCTCGCCCGAGCGGTGCGCCCGGGAGGCCGCTGGCCGGCGGAGCGCGGCCGACATGAGCGCATGCGCCGTCGGAAGGAGAACCACGAGGCACAGGCCGCCGGCCGCGTCCGGCCGGAGGCACGGACCGCCGTGGAACGCGCGTCGCCCCGCAGAGCTGAAGCTTTGCGGGAAGCGGATGGTGCCGCGGTGCCGCCGCCGCAAGAGGCGGAGCGTGAGCGCGCCCGCGGCGCGAGGATGGAAAGGAGGAGGGCGGCCGCGGAGGAACGCCGCAAGAGGGCCGCCGCCGAGCCACCCAGCTGGTAAGCTGAAGTGGAATCCTCACGCGTATAGGCCGCCCGTCGAGTAAAATCCACGGCCCCGACGGGCGAGTCGCCGGCCCCGTACGTATTAGAATAGTAGTAGTAGATTTAAAAAATGTAATGGCTACCCTTTTAATGAAAACTTTCTCCCTATGACACGCGGGCCGTGGGCGGACAAGGGCGGACGCGAGCGGCCAGCCATCGGCGTCCGTGGCCACGCAAACTCGCTCACGGCATTTGGGTCGTGTTTGGGTCGTCCCGACGCCGCGGCCATCCGTTTTTAGGATGGGTCCGCGCGTTGGGCCGGGTTTTTGTCCGGTTGGACCCATCCGGACGCGCGAGCGTGGGATGAATCGCCGCGTTGGAGATGCCCCAAATCGTAGCCGCGGTTATTTGGGATCATAGTAAGAGCATCTCTACCAGAGCCCGTAAATCCCGCCGTGAATCCGAACTTTTTCGGTGGATTTACAGGTTCGGGCCGAAACGCTCGCAAATCAGCGCCCGAATACGTGGGTCGGCCCGAATCGAAAGTTCGGGGGCCCGAGAAACCCACTCGAGACGACCCCTATTAAAGGGTTCGCGAGGGGAGTTCGGGTCCGCAAACCCTACTCCCCTCCGCCGCTCGTCTCCCGCCGCCGCCGCCGCCCCGCTGCCCGACAAGCGATCCGGCCGCTCCGACGGCCGCGCCCGCTTTCGGCCAGCTTCCCTCCCTCCGGAATGACGCGCGTGCTAGACGCGTGGGTAGGGGAGGTGGCCGGTGCGGCGGCCGAAGGTGCACTCGGTGTCCCCGGGTGCACGGGCGGCCGCCGGAGCTCGCCAGCGTAGGCGCTCCATCGGCGCGTGGAAGAGGGCCGGCCGGAAGTTGCCGGAGATGATGGCGTAAATCCGTCTGCGCGCGCGGAGGAGGCGGCGGAAGGAGAAGCTGATGCGCTCCGCCGCCGCGGCGTGCAGCCCTCCTCTCGGCGGCGCTGCCCCCGCACGGCGACGACGACGACACCGCCGGACGCCTCCAAGTGTGTGGGAGCATGATACGTCCAAAACGTATCTACTTTCCCGAACACTTTTGCTATTGTTTTACCTCTAATTTGTGTATTTTGGATACAACTAACACGGACTAACGCTGTTTTCAGTTAGATTGCACCGGTGTCTCGTTTTTGTGCGTAAACTCAACTTTTCGCAGAAAATCCCCGGAAATAATCGCAATAGGCATATTTTCGCGCAGAACTCACTGGGGCAAAAGGGCAAGCTCGGGGGCCACGGCCCCCACACTATAGGCCGGCGCGCGCCCGGAGGGGGGGGGGCGCGCTCATGCCTATGGTGAGGGCGCTCGGCCGCCCCCGACCGCTCCTCCGGACTACTTAACGCTTCGACCTAAAAGCGCCGTGGGGTTCGACCATATTTCCGGTAAGACGTCCGTAACTCCGCCGCCATCGCGAAACTCCATCTCGGCGACCGAAACCCGTTCCGGCACCCTACCGGGACGGGGAATTGGAGGGATCATCACCATCATCACCACCGACGCCTCTCCATCGACCATCCATGACTCCCCCATCCATGTGTGAGTAGCTCCCCGCTGTAGGCTGAAGGGGCTGGTAGGGATTGGATGAGATTGATCATGTAATAGTCATAAGATTGTTAGGCATAGTGCCCAGTATCCGTAGTTGGTACTTTTATGATATTGTTGCAACTTGTTACTTAATGCTTGTCAGTAGGACCCGAGTGCCATGATTTCAGATCTGAACATGTTATTGATTCATGAAGATATTCATTGTTTTATGATCTTGCCGCAAGTTGTATACACATATTGCCGTCCGGAACCGAGGCCTCAAAGTGACAGAAGTGGGACAACCAGGGGGGAAGGCGGTGATGTGAGGATCACATGTTCACGAGTGTTAATGCTTTGCTCGCACTCTATTAAGAGGAGTACCTTAATTGCCGGTATTCTCTAGAGGCCAGCTGCCACCGGCACGGTAGGACAAAGATGTTGTGCAAGTTTCTCATTGCGAGCACATAACGAACTATATATGGAACACATGCCTATGGATTGTTTAGTACTTGACACCGCTTTATTATTATCCGTAAATGCCTCGCCTTGATTGTTACATGAGTTCCTCTTATCCATGCAACGCCCGTTCATCCATCCCCGTGCCTACAGCTATTTAATCCCGTCGTTTATTAAAATTACATCGCTGTCTTATTACAACGCGCTTATATTTCTTTACCCCTACTCGCTATAAAATTGTTGTATGATCAACTTGCAGAGCAAGTCTGCTTCCAGTGCAACTGAATTGACAACTCGCAGTTAAGGCTTACAAGCATTCTTTGCTCTCTTAGTCGAATCAATAAATTGGTTTATTCCCTGAGATCGTTATGCATCCCTATACTTGTGGGTCATCGTGAGCACCTCCGAGGCGGCGGTCGTTGATGACCCACAAGTATAGGGGATCGCAACAGTCTTCGAGGGAAGTATTACCCAATTTATTGATTCGACACAAGGGGAGACAAAGAATACTTGTAAGCCTTAACAACGGAGTTGTCAATTCAGCTGCACTCGGAAACAGACTTGCTCGCAAGAGTTTATCAGTAGTAACAGTTTTATAGCAGTAGGAATAGTGAAATAACAACAGCAGTGGAATAAAGACAGCAGTAGTGATTATAGTAAACAGCAGGATTAAAATACTGTAGGCACAGGGACGGATTAACGGGCGTTGCATGGATGAGAGAAACTCATATAACAATCAAAGCAGGGGCATTTGCAGATAATAATAAACGGTATCCAAGTACTAATCAATCAATAGGCATGTGTTCCATATTTAGTCGTACGTGCTCGCAATGAGAAACTTGCACAACATCTTTTGTCCTACCAGCCGGTGGCAGCCGGGCCTCTAGGGAAACTACTGGAAATTAAGGTACTCCTTTTAATAGAGTACCGGAGCAAAGCATTAACACTCCGTGAACACATGTGATCCTCACATCACTACCATCCCCTCCGGTTGTCCCGATTTCTGTCACTTTGGGGCCATTGGTTCCGGACAGCGACATGTGTATACAACTTGCGGTGTAAGATCATAAACAACGAATATCTTCATGAATCAATAACATGTTCAGAGCTGAGATCATGGCACTCGGGCCCTAGTGACAAGCATTAAGCATAACAAGTTGCAACAATATCATAAAAGTGACATCTACGGATACTAGGCACTATGCCCTAACAATCTTATGACTATTACATGACCAATCTCATCCAATCCCTACCATCCCCTTCAGCCTACAGCGGGGGAATTACTCACACATGGATGGGGGAAACATGGCTGGTCGATGGAGAGGCGTTGGCGGTGATGGCGGTGAAGATCTCCTCCAATTCCCCATCCCGGCGGAGTGCCAGAACGGAGACTTCTGGCTCCTCGAGACGGAGTTTCGCGATGTGGCGGCTCTCTGGAGGGTTTCTGGCGACTTCGACTTGTGGTATCGCGTTTTTAGGTCGAAAGGGCTTAAATAGGCGAAGAGGCGGCGCAGGAGGGCTGACAGGGTGGCCTCCCACTAGGCCGGCGCGGCCAGGCCGCGCGGCCCTCATGTGTGGTGGCCCCCTGGCTCTCCTCCGACTCCCCTTCGGTGTTCTGGAGCCTCCCGGGAAAAATAAGAACTTTGGCGTTGATTTCGTCCAATTCCGAGAATATTGCCCGAACAGCCTTTCTGGAACCAAAAACAACAGAAAACAGGAACTGGCACTGTGGCATCTTGTTAATAGGTTAGTTCCGGAAAATGCATAAAAACATTATAAAGTGCGAGCAAAACATGTAAGTATTGTCATAAAACAAGCATGGAACATCGGAAATTATAGGTACGTTGGAGACGTATCGGCATCCCCAAGCTTAGTTCCTGCTCGTCCTCGAGTAGGTAAACGATAAAAAGAGTAATTTCTGTAGTGACATGCTACTTACATAACCTTGATCATACTATTACAAAGCATATGAAATGAATGAAGTGACTCAAGGCAATGATTTATAGTTGCTAACAAATAGATAACATATAGCAAAACTTTTTATGAAGAGTACTTTCAAGACAAGCATCAAGAGGTCTTGCACAAGAGTTAACTCACAAAGCAATAAATTCAAAGTAAAGGCATCGAAGCAACACAGAGGAAGATTTAAGTTTCAGCGGTTGCTTTCAACTTTCAACATGCATATCTCATGGATAATTGTCAACACAAAGTAATATGATGAATGCAAATAAGCAAGTATGTAAGAATCAATGCACAGTTGACACAAGTGTTTGCTTCTAAGATGGAAGGAAGTGGGTAAACTGACTCAGCATAAAAGTAAAAGAATGGCCCTTCGCAGAGGGAAGCATTGATTGCTATATTTGTGCTAGAGCTTTGGTTTTGAAAACATAAAGAGAGCATAAAAGTAAAGTTTTGAGAGGTGTTTGTTGTTGTCAACGAATGGTAGTGGGCACTCTAACCCCCTTGCCGGACAAACCTTCAAAGAGCGGCTCCCATTTTATTTTATTTTTGGGTGGCACTCCTTCCAACCTTTCTTTCACAAACCATGGCTAACCGAATCCTCGGGTGCCTGCCAACAATCTCATACCATGAAGGAGTGCCTTTTTATTTTAGTTTTATTATGATGACACTCCTCCCCACCTTTGCTTTCTCAAGCCATGGCTAACCGAATCCTTCGGGTGCCGTCCAACAATCACATACCATGGAGGAGTGTCTATTTTTGTTAATTAATTTGGGACTCGGGAATCCCATTGCCAGCTCTTTTTGCAAAATTATTGGATAAGCGGATGAAGCCACTAGTCCATTGGTGAAAGTTGCCCAACAAGATTGAAAGATAAACACCACATACTTCCTCATGAGCTATAAAACATTGACACAAATCAGAGGTGATAAATTTTGAATTGTTTAAAGGTAGCACTCAAGCAATTTACTTTGGAATGGCAGGAAATACCACATAGTAGGTAGATATGGTGGACACAAATGGCATAGTGGTTGGCTCAAGGATTTTGGATGCATGAGAAGTATTCCCTCTCGATACAAGGCTTAGGCTAGCAAGGTTATATGAAGCAAACACAAGTATGAACCGGTACAGCAAAACTTACATAAGAACATATTGCAAGCATTATAATACTCTACACTGTCTTCCTTGTTGCTCAAACACTTTTACCAGAAAATATCTAGACCTTAAGAGAGACCAATCATGCAAACCAATTTTAACAAGCCCTACGGTAGTTCTCCACTAATAGGTTTAAAATACATGAAAAAAACTTAATCATGATCTACTTGAGAGCTCAAAACAATTGCCAAGTGTCAAATTATCCAAGACATTATGAGGCATTTTCTATTTCCAACCAAATACCAATAAGTATTGTAGCTTCCAACTTTTATCATTGAACATTAAAAGTAAAACGAAGAACAAGTGTTCATATGAAAAAGCGGAGCGTGTCTCTCTCCCAAACAAGGATTGCTAGGATCCGAATTTATTCAAACACAAACAAAAATAAAAGCACACGGACGCTCCAAGTAAAGCACATATGATGTGACCGAATAAAAATATAGTTTCAATAGAAGAAACCCGATAAGTTGATGAAGAAGGGGATGCCTTGGGCATCCCCAAGCTTAGACGCTTGAGTCTCCTTGAAATATGCAGGGATGAACCACGGGGGCATCCTCAAGCTTAGACTTTTCACTCTTCTTGATCATATATCATCCTTCTCTCTTGACCCTTGAAAACTTCCTTCACACCAAACTTCTCATAAACTTCATTAGAGGGGTTAGTACTCAAAAAACTTTAATCCACCTTGGCCCTGTAGTGACACATTGCAAGAACTCAATAAAACATTAGCTACAGCTCTCCACGTCTAGAAAGCCTCACATAAAGTCCACAAGAGACAATGCAAAAAACAGAGACAGAATCTGCCAAAACAGAACAGCCAGTAAACACGAATTTTAAAATGGTACTTCCGTTGCTCAAATCAGAAAACTCAAAACTAATGAAAGTTGCGTACATATCTTAGGATCACGCACGTAAATTGACATATTTTTCTGAGTTACCTACAGAGAAAACAGCCCAGATTCGTGACAGATAGAAATCCGTTTCTGCGCAGAAATCCAAATCTAGTATCATCCTTCGATTAGAGGCTTCACTTGGCACAACAAAACACAAAACTAAGATAAGGAGAGGTTGCTACAGTAGTAAACAACTTCCAAAACACAAATATAAAACAAAGTACTGTAGCAAAATAACACATGGGTTATCTCCCAAGAAGTTCTTTCTTTATAGCCGTTAAGATGGGCTCAGCAGTTTTAATGATGCACTCGCAAGAAACAAGAGTAGAGGTAAAAGAGAGAATCAAAAAGCAAATCCAAAACAAATTTAAGTCTAACATGCTTCCTATGTAAAGGAATCTTGTAAATAAACAAGTTCATGAAAAGCAAAGTAACAAGCATAGGAAGATAAAACAAGTGTAACTTCAAAATTTTAAGCATATAGAGAGGTGTTTTAGTACCATGCAAATTTCTACAACCATATTTTCCTCTCTCATAATAATTTTCAGTAGCTTCATGAATAAACTCAACAATATAACTATCACATGCAGCATACTTTTCATGATCCACAAACATATAATTTTTATCAAGCTCAAAAATAGTGGAATTAAAACTTTCGAACACACTTTTATCAATAATATAGCAAGATGAATGATCAATCTCAAGAGATATGGGACACGTAGATAATGTCAAGAACTCTCCAATCCCATTTTCATTAGTAGTACAATTAATATTATCAAGTAACATAGGACCATCATCTAGAGCTTTATCATAAACATTTGCTAAGCAAAATTCTTTAGTACCATGCATTTCGACATCAGGCACAAACAAAGCATTATCATAAGATTTATCAAAGTAGCATGGATTATCATATATAACAGTAGCATAATTATTCTCACAAGTTTTACTTATAGGAAATATTTCAAGAGAATCCACAGGAACATAACATTCAACCTCTTTCGGTAAGCATGGAGGACAATCAAATAGTGTAAGAGATAAAGAGTTACTCTCATTAGAAGGTTGGCATGGGTAGCTAATCCATTCTTCCTCCTTTTGTTCATCACTCTCCTCTTCTTTTTCATCCAATGAGCTTTCAGGTTCATCAATTTCCTCCTCTTTTTCATCCAATGAGCTTTCAGGTTCATCAATTTCTTCTTCCACCGGTTCCTGCAAATTGTGAGTGCATTCTTGTGCATTAATGTGTCTCTCTTTATAATCAAGGATATACGGATTCCTACTGTAGCATTCTATACAAGAATTAAGGATAGTAGAGACATAATCTTTAAGGTCCTTACAAATAGCACAAGTTTCATAATTCTCAACCATGAAGGATTCTATCTCGGAGGCTCCCATAAATAAGACAAATTGTTCTACCTCTTCGAACCCATAATGAATATAGCAATTCCGATTATAGTTCTTAATTAAAAATTCCTCACTAAAGCCACATTGAAATTTAAGATGTTTAGTATCCTGTTGAGAGCAACAGTTTATATCATGGCGTCTAAGCAAGATTCTAGCCATTGTATTCAATTTTTCTATCATAGCACTCATTATTTTACCAGTTCTTGATTTTCTATAATTATTATAACATTCTATAAGCTCCAAATATGTTGTTGGTTCTCCCATAACAGCAGTTTTTTAATTTTTAGATTTTTCAAATTTTTATGGATTTTTGGGTATATAGGGAAAATAAAACAAGACAAAAATAAACTAGACAAAAGTAAACTAAGCAAAATAAAACTAGACAGAAATAAACTAAGCACAAATAAACTAGACAAAATTAAACTAGCAAGACAAAATAAAATAAAAGCAGAGAGAGAGGTAGAGTGTACTCCCTGAGTGAACTTATGAGTAGAACTATGCCTCCCGGCAACGGCGCCGAGAAAATAGTCTTG
Organism: Lolium rigidum; assembly: GCF_022539505.1. NCBI lineage: Eukaryota > Viridiplantae > Streptophyta > Magnoliopsida > Poales > Poaceae > Lolium > Lolium rigidum. Next base: position 46,932,555 of record NC_061509.1, read on the forward strand.
ATGATCCACAAGTATAGGGGATCGCAACGAGTCTTCGAGGGAAGTATTACCCAATTTATTGATTCGACACAAGGGGAGACAAAGAATACTTGTAAGCCTTAACAGCGGAGTTGTCAATTCAGCTGCACCTGGAAATAGACTTGCTCGCAAGAGTTTATCAGTAGTAACAGTTTTATAGCAGTAGGAATAGTGAAATAACAGCAGCAGTGGAATAAAGATAGCAGTAGTGATTATAGTAAACAGCAGGATTAAAATATTGTAGGCACAGGGACGGATTAACGGGCGTTGCATGGATGAGAGAAACTCATATAACAATCAAAGCAGGGGCATTTGCAGATAATAATAAAACGGTATCCAAGTACTAATCAATCAATAGGCATGTGTTCCATATTTAGTCGTACGTGCTCGCAATGAGAAACTTGCACAACATCTTTTGTCCTACGAGCCGGTGGCAGCCGGGCCTCTAGGGAAACTACTGGAAATTAAGGTACTCCTTTTAATAGAGTACCGGAGCAAAGCATTAACACTCCGTGAACACATGTGATCCTCACATCACTACCATCCCCTCCGGTTGTCCCGATTTCGTCACTTCGGGGCCATTGGTTCCGGACGAGCGACATGTGTATACAACTTGCAGGTAAGATCATAAACAACGAATATCTTCATGAATCAATAACATGTTCAGATCTGAGATCATGGCGCTCGGGCCCTAGTGACAAGCATTAAGCATAACAAGTTGCAACAATATCATAAAAGTGACATCTACGGATACTAGGCACTATGCCCTAACAATCTTATGACTATTACATGACCAATCTCATCCAATCCCTACCATCCCCTTCAGCCTACAGCGGGGGAATTACTCACACATGGATGGGGGAAACATGGCAGGTCGATGGAGAGGCGTTGGCGGTGATGGCGGTGAAGATCTCCTCCAATTCCCCGTCCCGGCGGAGTGCCAGAACGGAGACTTCTGGCTCCTGAGACGGAGTTTCGCGATGTGGCGGCTCTCTGGAGGGTTTCTGGCGACTTCGACTTGTGGTATCGCGTTTTTAGGTCGAAAGGGCTTAAATAGGCGAAGAGGCGGCGAAGGAGGGCTGACAGGGTGGCCTCCCACTAGGCCGGCGCAGCCAGGCCTGGGGCCGCGCGGCCCACATGTGTGGTGGCCCCCTGGCTCTCCTCCGACTCCCCTTCGGTGTTGTGGAGCCTCCCGGGAAAAATAAGATCTTTGGCGTTGATTTCGTCCAATTCCGAGAATATTGCCCGAACAGCCTTTCTGGAACAAAAACAACAGAAAATAGGAACTGGCACTGTGGCATCTTGTTAATAGGTTAGTTCCGGAAAATGCATAAAAACATTATAAAGTGCGAGCAAAACATGTAAGTATTGTCATAAAACAAGCATGGAACATCAGAAATTATAGGTACGTTGGAGACGTATCAGCGGTGGCGGCAGGAGGGCGGCAACGGAGGAGTCGACGGCGGCGGCAGCGGAGGTCGATCGGCGCGCGTGCAGCCTGTCGGCGTGTTCGAGAGGGAGAAGATGAAGTGAAACCGCGCGGGCGCGCGAGTATTTATAAGGATTGACCTTTAGTCGCGGTTGGGGACACCAACCGCGACTAAAGGGTACCCTTTAGTCGCGGTTGTTGTCCCCAACCGCGACCGAAGCCTTTTTTTCGCCAGTTTTGCGGTTCCCGCGGAAAACACCTTTAGTCGCGGTTGGGGACACCAACCGCGACTAAAGGTCCTTTTCGAAATTTCTTTTCATTTTCAAAATGTTGGAAATACAAATAATATATCAAAAAATTCATAAAAATAAAACTAATTCAATTCAAAATGTTAGAAATACAAATAATATATCAAAAAATTCAGAAAAATAAAACTAATTCAATTCAAAATGTTAAAAATACAAATAATATATCAAAAAATCATAAAAATAAAACCAATTCAATTCAAAATGTTAAAAATACAAATAATATATCAAAAATTCAGAAAAAAAAACTAATTCATAAAAAAATCATAAAAATACAAATAATATACCAAAAAATTCAGAAAAATTCAGAAAAATTAAACTAATTCATTTCAAAATCTTAAAAATACAAATAATATATCAAAAAATTCAGAAAAATAAAACTAATTCATAAAAAAATCATAAAAATACAAATAATATACCAAAAAATTCAGAAAAATTAAACTAATTCATTTCAAAATCTTAAAAATACAAATAATATATCAAAAAATTCAGAAAAATAAAACTAATTCAAAAAAAATCATAAAAATACAAATAATATCTTTCCGCCTCCCTCTTCCCACCAGTTCTTCCCGGCCGCCTCTGTCTTTCCGCCTCCCTCTTCCCACCAGTTTTCTTAGATGACACAAAAACCACCTTTAGTCCCGGTTGCACCCACCAGCCGGGACTAAAGCTTACCCAGACGTCCTTATTCCACCGACAGTTTTATTAGATGATACAAAACCACCTTTAGTCCCGGTTGCACCCACCAGCCGGGACTAAAGATTAGATGACCAGCTCTGGATTCCTCTTCTTCCCGCCATTTCTTCCCTGTCTTCCCGCCTCTTTCTTCCCGCCAATTTCTTCCCGCCTCTTTCTTCCCGCCAATTTCTTCCCGCCTCTTTCTTCCCGCCTCTTTCTTCCCGCCTCTTTCTTCCCGCCACTTTCTTCCCGCCTCCTGTCTCCCCGCTCCCATTTTCCCGCCATTTCTCACTACATATATGTAGCCCGGCTTGGCCAGCATTATCACATCTCTACAATCTCTCATCACTCTCTCATGGCTTCCACCGCACCCACTCTAACCTACCGGCAGGTGGAGGAGCTTTGCGCCTCGAACTACCCTTGCCCACCGGGCTACCGCGTCCCCGCCGGCTGGAGCCTAAGCGCCGGCGGCGTGCCGGTCCCTCCCTCCCTCGAGTGTACGCGCGCCGGGCAGCCATCACGAACCACTACTACCTCGACCTCACGCCGGAGCAGCGGATGAATCCCCGCTGGCATCCCGATAACCAGCATACTTGGGACGCCTTTTTCATCAATCGGTGTGAGAGGGCGCTCGCCAGGTATGAGGAGGACGGTCTGCCTCCTGGGAACTTCCACGAGGCCGGCCGTCGGCTATGGTGGTACGCCGGACTGCGCGAGCGTCATGGACTACATCACGGCGGGCGATATCCCCCGCCTGCGCTACCCTCGGTTCGAGCCACGAGCGCCGCCCGACGACAGCGACGACGAGCAGCGACGACGACGGCGGCAACTTAGAAGGCGACGACTACCGGTACAACGGCGGCGGCTATGAAGACTACGAGTATGCATATTATACGCCTAGGCGGGAGTATGACTAAATCACTCCAAATTTCATGTATCATCAGTGCTATCTCGAATCAATCGAATCATTCGAAAATGGACACGAAAACACATCACGGATAATATAATTCACGTGATCCATTCAACAAAGTTTGGTACAATAAATTATTACACATCATTTCTTCCCTTGTGTCCCTGCTTGCTTACGATTGGGCCGTATCCATGGAGCATCCTCATCATTTAACTTAATGCTTGGGTCGGTGTTCACTTTGAAGGGCGGAATTTCACCAAACATATTATAATCTTCGACATGTCCGTCTTGTCCTCCACTCCCACGATGTTTCTTTTCCTCGAAAGAACAATGTGGCACTTTGGATCATCGCATGATGTACTGATCGTTTTCTTATCTTTCCGTTTCCTCGGTTTGCTACTCATGTCCTTGACATAGAAAACCTGAGCGACATCTTTCGCTAGGACGAATGGTTCGTCAAGATAACCAAGATTGTTGAAATCCACCATTGTCATTCTGTATTGCTGGTCCACCTTTACCCCACCTCCTGTTAGCTTGAACTATTTGCACCGGAACAAAGGGACCTTGAAGGAGGGTCCATAGTCAAGTTCCCATATCTCCTCTATGTAACCATAATATGTGACCTTTTGCCCATTCTCGGTTGCTTGCATCAAAGCGGACACCACTGTTTTGGTTGGTGCTCTTTTTATCTTGGGCGATCGTGTAAAATGTATTCACATTTATCTCGTACCCTTGGAAAGTCGTTATAGTCGAAGATGGTGTCTTGGCCAACATGTACGGCTGATCTACAACAACATTGTCACTCATTAAATGTTTTCTCAACCAACTGCCGAAAGTCTCCATGTGGGCCTTCCTAATCCAGGATTCGAGCTTCCCGGGTTGTCCGAGCGTAAAATATTCTTGTGTTTCTCAAAGTACGGAGCCACCAAGCTGGAATTGGTCGGAACTGTGTGGTGTGCTTCGGTCGGAGAATGGCCGTCCATACATATCGTTGATTTCCTTCCGATCGTGCCTTTTCCACTTAGTCTCCCCTCGTGCCACGATCGAGGAAGACCAATCGGCTTAAGGTCGGGAACAAAGTCAACACAAAACTCAATTACCTCCTCATTTCCATAGCCCTTGGCGATGCTTCCTTACGGCCTAGCACGATTACGAACATATTTCTTTAATACTCCCATGAACCTCTCGAAGGGGAACATATAGTGTAGAAATACAGGACCGAGAATGGAAATCTCTTCGACTAGGTGAACCAGGAGGTGCGTCATAATATTGAAGAAGGATGGCGGGAACACCAACTCGAAACTGACAAGACATTGGACCACATCGTTACGTAACCGTGGTAGAACTTCTGGATTGATTACCTTCGAGAGATTGCATTGAGGAATGCACATAGCTTCACAATGGCTACTCGAACATTTTCCGGCAGAGCCCCCTCAAAGCAATCGGAAGCAATTGCGTCATAATCACGTGGCGGTCGTGAGACTTCAGGTTTTGGAACTTTTTCTCCGCCATGTTTATTATTCCCTTTATATTGGACGAGAATCCGGACGGGGCCTTCATACTCGCTCGGTCATTCAAAAAAGATGACCTTCTCTTCTTTGGTCGGAGCGTAGGCGGCACGACCTTGAAACCATTCCGGATGCCGGTCATCAGGGTCTTTCAAAAGTTGCTGGTCCTGCCATGCTTCCTTTGTATCATTTGTCTCCCCATACACGCCCAAGAAGCTTAGCAGGTTCACGCAAATATTCTTCGTAACATGCATCACGTCGATTGCAGAGCGGACATCTAGGACTTTCCAATATTCTAGCTCCCAGAATATAGATTTCTTCTTCCACATGGGTGCGTGCCCGTCAGCTCCCTTCGGAATTGATTGTCCGCCAGGACCCTTTCGAAAGATGACTTTCAAATCCTTGACCATATCAAATACCTCAGCACCAGTGCGTTCGCGAGCTTCGGCCGGTGATCCGCCTTGCCGTTGTAATGCTTGCCGCGCTTTCTTACTCGGATGAATTTTCGGAAGAAATCGACGATGCCCCGGTACACGTTCTTCTTACAATTTGGCAAATGTACACTTTCGGTCTCATGTAAGCGAGTGCGTGCATGCATTGTATCCCTTATTTGACTGTCCCGAAAGGTTACTAAGAGCGAGGCCAATCGTTGATGGTTACGAAAAGCAACGCTCGTAGGTCAAATTCCTCTTCTTTGTGCTCATCCCACACACGGACACCAGGTCTGCCCCACAACTGTAAAAGTTCATCAACTAATGGCCTTAGGTACACATCGATGTCGTTGCCGGATTGCTTCAGACCTTGGATGAGCACTGGCATCATAATGAACTTCCGCTTCATGCACAACCAAGGAGGAAGGTTGTAGATGCATAGAGTCACGGGCTAGGTGCTATGGCTGGAGCTCTGCTCGCCAAAAGGATTCATGCCATCCGTACTTAGACCAAATCTTATGTTCCTTGCGTCGGCTGCAAAATCTTTGAACTCTCTCGTCGATCTTTCTCCATTGCGTTCCATCCGCGGGGTGTCTCAACTCCCCGTCCGACTTACGGTCCTCTTTGTGCCATCGCAACAACTTGGCATGCTCTTTGTTCCTGAACAGACGTTTCAACCGTGGTATTATAGGAGCATACCACATCACCTTGGCGGGAACCTTCTTCCTGGGTTTCTCGCCCTCAACATCATCACCAGGGTCATCGCCTCCGATCTTATAACGCAATGCGAGTGCATACCGGGCATTCATTCAAATTCTCGTATTCACCGCGGTAGAGGATGCGATCGTTGATGCATGCATGTATCTTCGGAACCTCTAAACCTAGAGGGCGAGACAACCTTCTTTGCTTCGTACGTACTCGGAGGGCAACTCGTTATTCTTTGGAAACATATTCTTCAACATTTTCAGCAAGTTTTCAAATCCCGAGTCGGCTACACCTTCCTGTGCCTTCCATCTCAGCAAATCCAGTGTGCAGCCCAGCTTTTTCGGACCATTATCGCATCCTAGGTACGGCGACTTTTTGTGATCCTCTAACATGCGATCCAAATTCTCCCTCTCCTTTTCGGTTTCGCGACGACTCCGTGCATCAGCAATGGTCCGACCAAGATCATCAGCGGGCTCATCACGTGCCTCTTCTTGATCACCTTCCCCTTCACCTTCCTCTTCACCTTCCCCACCTTCAGCATCATCCATGAAAGTATCACCGAAATGATCAAGATAGCTGTCATCGATGTCATCCCTGTGGCACCCCTGGGATCAGGGTTAGACAAATACCAGATCTTCGTCTGTCATAAGCCTAACCTAGAGCTCAAGAGGCTACAGTGAGAGAATCGGTAACACAACAGTGACTCTACGACTCAAGAAGTAATACAAGCTCATAACTGAGCGAAGAACCAAAGCATTACAAGCGAGAGGTCACCGACACGGCATACATCAATCAACGGAAGCGAAGTTATGCTATTAGACATAGCAAGATAGCAAAAAGGCCTAAGAGGCCAGGAGCATAACGGCGACGTCCCAGCCCATAGATTCCAGGCTGCCACCTGGGAACCCCAAGCTACTCGTCGATGTCGACTAGAAACCACCATCTATTGGGGAGACTTCGTCTGAAACAAAAGCATGCAAAGCTGAGTACAGGGACTCAGCAAGACTTAGTACAACCTTTTAGCAAAGCGGGTATGCGGGTTTTCTGTGGAGCTTCTTTTGCATAAAGCCAGTTTTCCTTTATTAAACAAGAGGGAAGAGAAGTTCGACTACTCAGAATCTTTGAAAGGGGATAAGAGAGCGATGTCTCTATCTCTATTGATCATCATATTGTATCCACCAATCTTCATCATCTCGAACCACCATCCTCGGATCACCCCCTCAACACCCGGAGAAGGTGTCCGTAAACACACATTGGTTGCCAAGTTTTACGATCAGGTTAAAGTTCTCTATGATCTCCAGGTCCGTTCGCAAGTCGTCCATAACCATGGACACGGCTTTTCGAAAAGATTTAACCCTGCAGGGGTGCACAATTTTATCCACACGTACCAACCGACTCTTAATGCCAAGCTATAAGCTCTCTTCCTTGGAAAGCTGGCAGAGGGTGGTTGACCACGACCTTTACCTTGCTATCCCCGAGACCATGAGTCACGCGCTAAGGATTGTTCCGCCGTAACGGGTCAAGTCCCGAAGTCGGTCCTTAACGATGTGACGCGAGGTGGGTTTCCCCAGGGACTCTAACCCCAGCCACCACGGCCACGCTTACCTACCTGTTATGTACCTTTTCCCCCAAAGCAGAATGCAATGCATATGTCCAGATAACGCGCAAACTATGTGACTCATGGAATCTACTAGGCAAGTTAGTGAGTCGAGAGGGTACCATAATAGGGCCTCGTGTGGTTGTACGCTCAGTCTTGGTTCAAGAGGCGAGAACTCGCATCCTAGGGTCGGCAGAAACGAAACAACCCACCACATCCCAATGTGGCCTTTCGTCTGAGCCTTTAATCATGTTTAACACTCATCTCTATACTTACCACGTCAACCTGTCATGCTAGATTCATTTCATTGTAAGGCTCCAGTCTGAAGACCGGAGTAGCAGCGTAACAAACTAAGCATGGCTAAGCATAAAGAGATAAAGGCTCTAGCGATGCACACATGCCAAACCTAGGTGTGCTAGGAGCAGTGGATTAGGGATTTGAGGCTACAAGGGTGAAACATGCAATAAATAGGATAACTCTACCTACCGATAAAAGACAGTTGAATCGCATGCAATATGAAGGAACCAGAATAAAAGCATTTGGAAATCATATATGAACCAGGCTAGGGCTTGCCTTTGTCCCTGACAAACCAATATGGATCTTCGAGATCCCATGCTTGAGTTGTCCGTCGATGGACAATTATTGATCTGCGTCGTTGCCGATCTTCATCGTCTCGGCACTTGCTCTATCGATCGCGAAGAAGCAAATACTAGAAAGAGAGAAATAACATTCAATACATGGCATAATGCAATGCACATTCAAGTATGATGATATGACATGTTAATTAGGTACTAAAGCTAACCCTAGGACAAGAGCATCAATTTAACTGGGTTTCGGTGAACTAGGGTTAGTAGTTCCGGAACCTCAGAGGGGTTGATTAAGTTATCCTATTAAGGACAGGGTTCAAAGTTGCTTAATCATGCATGATTGTGCTACTAAAGTGTAGATCTCATTTTTCTGAAGATTTTGATATATTATACACATTTTTCTGAATTAAAATGAATTAGTTATGAATTAAACAAGATTTAAACAATTTCTGGAATTTCTGGAAAATAATAAAAGTATGACAAGTTGGACCCACTGTCAGCATTTTAACATTTTAGAAATCATTAAATCCCTGACAGGCAGACCCCACCTATCATATTAATTGAATTACAGAAAACAATTAAAACAAAAAGAAAAGAAAAGCCACCTGGCAACCGGGTCCCACCGGGTCAACCGCCGGTGGTTGACCACGGCGTCCTGGCGCCGGCGGAGAGCGGAGCGGTGGCTACGGGGCGCCCCTGGTCGCGCGACCAGGCGCGTTAGACGCGTTCTGGCGCGGCAGTTCCAGTGGTGGCGGCGCCACCCGGAAATTGTCGCCGGAGAGGGCGCGCCGGCGAGCAGCGCGGCGGCCAGAGACGGCTCGCGATGCGGAGATGTTTGGGAGGGGGAGAGAGGAAGAGAGCGAGCGTCGGGGCACTACGAGCTCACCGTGATGCTCACGGTCTAGACGGAGGGCTCGGGGGAGAGCTGGCGGCGGCTATTGGGCGGCGGCCGGAGGTGAGGAAGAAGGCGCGGCGGCGGCGATTGACGGCTCCCTGCGCCAATTCCTTTGGCGTGCAGGTTCGTGGCGACGAGGCAGAGCGAGTGGCGTCATCGGCTGCACTTGTGGAGGCCGGCAATGGCGGGGCGGAGCGAAGGCCGGCGGCATCTGGGAGGTTAGGGTTTGGTTCGGGAGCGAGTAGAGAGAGAGATAGGGACAGCGCGAGAGGGAGAGAGGCGTCGGTATCCTTATCCTCGTCCAAGGGCGGTCGCGGCGGCACGCATCCCCACTGGGATCGACGGCCAGAGGAGCGACAGGCAGCAGCCTGCCTGTCTCAAGGAAGAAGACAAGGGCCATTTTGCAAGGAGCCCCCTGGCTTTTGGGGGTTTTCCTCAAAACTTTAAAACAACACTATTTTGAAACCTTTTAATAGTTTTGCAACCTTTTGGAGTTAGTAAATAACTCAAATATTTTAGGGAAGAATACTTTGTGGCCTTCCTAATAATAATTGAAAGTCCACACATTTTTGTTTTGAAAGTCCGAAACTTTTTGAGAGGATTTAAAACGAGAGGAACCTTGACATACATTAGGGTTTCCGCTTTAATTTTAAAATGCAATTTTTTCTTAATGCATTTTAGATGATGCTCATGAATGCACAAACAATTCCTAATTAGGGTTTAGCAAAACAGGGATGTTACAACTCTACCCCCCTTACAAGAATCTCGTCCCCGAGATTCCTAAGGTAGGACAAGGGAAGGTAACAAGGCCTATACCGGTCTTCAACGAGCTTGTTGATACCGCAATGATCTTCTTTGTTGAAGAAGTTGATCCACGATGAAGCGCTTCATTTTCTTCCCTTGAGGTTGTTGCTCAACTGCACCTAAAGGAGAGAGGGAATGACACTAGACAGTGGATCTTCACAAAGATCGAGTATCTTATGGTCAACTCAGGACGAGTGTTTAAGAACAACTCTTGAGCTAACAAACATGAAACACGTCAAGATAACGAAGAAGTTTCAAACTTTTGGTAGACAATTGCTCCATGCTTGACAAGAACACGAAGGACAAGGTAGTGAGGAGTTAAACTGCCTTTGATACCATGACGAGGCACTCTTAGAGAGGGTGAATCGTGGAAGCACAAAGGATTATCCAACCATAGCAACTTTGGATTTAAGAATCATAGTCACTTCTCTGGCATGGGTAAATGAAATGATTAGAGTCTACTCAAAAGGTTGGGGCCTAGATTACTGACGAATTCACACAACGTGTGAATTAAAGAGAACTTCAAGTACAAGCCAAAGGAAGGGGAAAAGCATTTTCGATCAACGTAGCAAAGATCACCGGGGAGTGAAATTTCTCCGGACAAAGTTGTTGTCACCAGGGAAATAATTTCAAGGAATTGACCGAGATACATTTAGCAACACTGCTTATGATGTTCCCCTTGATGTTGTATACACCAATTTTAGACTATTGACGAGCCTTCAATAGGTCATCGAGTCAAGGTCGGACTTCAAAATTGAAAAGCTGCCATGAGGGCAATCCTCATGGAGAGTGGTTATTCTTGATGATTCAAGAGATTATGGCATTAGGCCTTCCAACTAATTGTGTTAACCACGACATCAATCTTGTCGGATTTACAAAGAGACCTATGTCAAAAATCCTTGAGAAACACTAACCATCATTGCCGCTTGAGATTCAGTTTAGGTTAGGTGTAAAGATACTTTCAGACTCAGAATGTTCGATTGTAAAATTTGCAACAATTACCACCAAGGTAAAGTCGATAGATTCTCAAGATATGGACCACAATGTCAGGCTCCAAAGGATTGAGCTAGATTGCGTAATACATACGGTTGCAACTGTCAAAGACAATTGCGTGCATATGAACTTGCAATGTAACACAGTTGAGTCCTGGTGGGGACATCAAAGAAAATATCAAAGCTATTAAGCTTCTTCTCTTTCTTGAACAAACCAGTTAGTGGCTTAAGGTGCATGAATGAACATTTCAAGCAAATGGAGGTAACAACCTTCCATCTCAAGAATACTTCGCACATGCCTGACCGACTTGTGATGATTCCCGAGGAAAACAAAGGGAACTCGAGTCGGATCCACGGCGACATCTTTCAGCAAATGCACATGAACCAGAGAAGGTCACTTCCAACATCCAGAACACATACTTCATGATAACACAAAGATGGTTCTCAAAAGTTTCCAATATTAGTGCCAACTGTTCAATATGAATCTCTTCAAGCATGGAGAAAATAAGAATGTCATCGATGGGCTCAATAACAAACTTATCAAGATACTGCAATGAGGAACTCATATTCTGCATGAACGAGGCGGAAATATTGGTCAGACCAAAGGACATGAAGGTATACTCAGACGAGACACCATGAGTATAAACATCATCAAGATAGTCCATGGAACTGAGTTTGATTTGATTATAGCCCAAACTCAAATCAAATATGGGAAAGATAGCATATCCATAAAGGAGATACTTTCTGACTTCAACACAGACAACACTAGACATCCCTTTATGAAGGAACAAAGTTGGATAGACCTTTTGTCTTTCAAATCTCCAAGTTGTTGATTAAGCTCAACCAACTAGTCTAGAGTTATCTAGCAAGGTTCTTGGAGAAGGAGTAGTTCACGGAACTAACTTACTCATGAACTCGATAACACGGTCATGTGGCAACACGGCGATACTTCTAGAAAGACATCCAGAATATCACGAACCACCGGTATATCACTGAATTCAAGAGGGAAACTTTCTTTACAAAGAAACACGATATGGTCTTGAGAGCTTTGGCACTAACCTAACTCTTTGACCGAAGATGTGTGCCTGAACAAATGGACTTGGCAACACTATCAAACTTCGCTTAGTAATTGGCGAACCAATCATGCTAAGAATGACACAAATGTCATTGTATTTTGAAGCAATAAGAATTGCTAAGAATCTTAGATTGACACATCAATACGTACACCCCAACATTCCCAAGCATAGACAACTCGGAGAAAGGGTGAGTAAAGATATGAAAGAGCATCACTTCATCAGTAAGACCATGATACAAATCACGACCTTATAATATAAAAGAGGGTGATACTCTAAGGTAGAACAGAACAGAAGCTACTGAGGCATCTTAATCTGTGGATTACAAGACCTTGACCAAGTCTTTCAAATGGATAAGGTACTGGAGTTTGTTTTTCCTAACATACTGAACTGGAATGTCTTGATGAACCACAAGGGTAACATGCATTGGGAAACACCTATGTACATTTACAACTTGGCTGCTAACTAGCAGACAAAGGTCGGAAAGCAACTAAAGAGGAAGAACACGATCAGGATCAGAATCCTGAGATGTAGATGCACAAGATAACACTCTTGGGAAACTCATGCTGAAAAGGGAGGTGTGGCAGAGTCATGGACATAGATGTGAGACTCTCAAAAATCACTCTTGTCGTGATCCATTTGGTTCAATGAAAGAACCTCTGGGATAGCTAGTGGAAGGGAAAGATCTTAATTGTCGCAATTCAACACGACAATCACTACAAGCTTGAGGGATAGCTTGATGTGAATTTAGCCATCCCGATGTAATGTTTGAACATTAACACCAGTGTTCAATGGCATGGATCTTGGGTTAAAGGCCAGCTTCATGTACTAAGATTCATAAAATAGAATCCAACACAATCGGGGACCTTCGGTTCAAGTCCAAGGGTTAAAACCCGAGAAAGGAGTACCTACTACCAAGTGGCACGGAGGACACTATGAGGTAGTAAACACAATGTAGCTTCTAGAAGCGATGCAAGGAATCGAAACAATCCAAGAAAATAAAAAGGAGGCATACAAGGTGAAAAGAAACCTCGAAGCCAGGAATAGAGTTTTGTGGAACCCACAAACTAGAAAGATCATGATGGAAGGGGATCTCTCTATTAAAACAAAACAAGGAGATGCACAGAACACACACGACTCTAGAGAACCCTGCACTAGGTCAACTGGTTTAGAAACGACATGCCCTTGAGGCACCTAAGTTTGAAATACTAGAAGAGATAGAAAAACTCTCAACTCAACACAAGGTAAGGCACCTTTGAATTAGAGTGATACCAGATAAGGAGTAAAAAGAGGCCTAATCAGATTTTCGCAAATACCTTTTAGCTTTCAAATAGTTTTCGCAAACACTAGACTCAACATCGACCGATAGAAAGGGTTTCCTACAGGCAGTCCTGTTCTGATACCAAAACCTGTGGCACCCCCGGGATCAGGGTTAGACAAATACCAGATCTTCGTCTGTCATAAGCCTAACCTAGAGCTCAAGAGGCTACAGTGAGAGAATCGGTAACACAACAGTGACTCTACGACTCAAGAAGTAATACAAGCTCATAACTGAGCGAAGAACCAAAGCATTACAAGCAGAGGTCACTGACCTGGCATACATCAATCAACGGAAGCGAAGTTATGCTATTAGACATAGCAAGATAGCAAAAAGGCCTAAGAGGCCAGGAGCATAACGGCGACGTCCCAGCCCATAGATTCCGGGCTGCCACACGGGAACCCCAAGCTACTCGTCGATGTCGACTAGAAACCACCATCTGTTGGGGAGACTTCGTCTGAAACAAAAGCATGCAAAGCTGAGTACAGGGACTCAGCAAGACTTAGTACAACCTTTTAGCAAAGCGGGTATGCGGGTTTTCTGTGGAGCTTCTTTTGCATAAAGCCAGTTTTCCTTTATTAAACAAGAGGGAAGAGAAGTTCGACTACTCAGAATCTTTGAAAGGGGATAAGAGAGCGATGTCTCTATCTCTATTGATCATCATATTGTATCCACCAATCTTCATCATCTCGAACCACCGTCCTCGGATCACCCCCTCAACACCCGGAGAAGGTGTCCGTAAACACACATTGGTTGCCAAGTTTTACGATCAGGTTAAAGTTCTCTATGATCTCCACGTCCGTTCCCAAGTCGTCCATAACCGTGGACACGGCTTTTCGAAAAGATTTAACCCTGCAGGGGTGCACAATTTTATCCACACGTACCAACCGACTCTTAATGCCAAGCTATAAGCTCTCTTCCTTGGAAAGCTGGCAGAGGGTGGTTGACCACGACCTTTACCTTGCTGTCGCCGAGACCATGAGTCACGCGCTAAGGATTGTTCCGCCGTAACGGGTCAAGTCCCGAAGTCGGTCCTTAACGATGTGAGGCGAGGTGGGTTTCCCCGGGGACTCTAACCCCAGCCACCACGGCCACGCTTACCTACCCGTTATGTACCTTTTCCCCCAAAGCGAGAATGCAATGCATATGTCCGGATAACGCGCAAACTATGTGATTCATGGAATCTACTAGGCAAGTTAGTGAGTCGAGAGGGTACCATAATAGGGCCTCGTGTGGTTGTACGCTCAGTCTTGGTTCAAGAGGCGAGAACTCGCATCCTAGGGTCGGCAGAAACGAAACAACCCACCACATCCCAATGTGGCCTTTCGTCTGAGCCTTTAATCATGTTTAACACTCATCTCTATACTTACCACGTCAACCTGTCATGCTAGATTCATTTCATTGTAAGGCTTCAGTCCGAAGACCGGAGTAGCAACGTAACAAACTAAGCATGGCTAAGCATAAAGAGATAAAGGCTCTAGCGATGCACACATGCCAAACCTAGGTATGCTAGGAGCAGTGGATTAGGGATTTGAGGCTACAAGGGTGAAACATGCAATAGATAGGATAACTCTACCTACCGATAAAAGACAGTTGAATCGCATGCAATATGAAGGAACCAGAATAAAAGCATTTGGAAATCATATATGAACCAGGCTAGGGCTTGCCTTTGTCCCTGACAAACCAATATGGATCTTCGAGATCCCATGCTTGAGTTGTCCGTCGATGGACAATTATTGATCCAACGTCGTTGCCGATCTTCATCGTCTCGGCACTTGCTCTATCGATCGCGAAGAAGCAAATACTAGAAAGAGAGAAATAACATTCAATACATGGCATAATGCAATGCACATTCAAGTATGATGATATGACATGTTAATTAGGTACTAAAGCTAACCCTAGGACAAGAGCATCAATTTAACTCGGGTTTCGGTGAACTAGGGTTAGTAGTTCGGAACCTCGGAGGGGTTGATTAAGTTATCCTATTAAGGACAGGGTTCAAAGTTGCTTAATCATGCATGATTGTGCTACTAAAGTGTAGATCTCATTTTTCTGAAGATTTTGATATATTATACACATTTTTCAAAATTAAAATGAATTAGTTATGAATTAAACAAGATTTAAACAATTTCTGGAATTTCTGGAAAATAATAAAAGTATGACAAGTTGGACCCACTGTCAGCATTTTAACATTTTAGAAATCATTAAATCCCTGACAGGCAGACCCCACCTGTCATATTAATTGAATTACAGAAAACAATTAAAACAAAAAGAAAAGAAAAGCCACCTGGCAACCGGGTCCCACCGGGTCAACCGCCGGTGGTTGACCACGGCGTCCTGGCGCCGGCGGCGAGCGGAGCGGTGGCTACGGGGCGCCCCTGGTCGCGCGACCAGGCGCGTTAGACGCGTGCTGGCGCGGCGGTTCCAGTGGTGGCGGCGCCACCCGGAAATTGTCGCCGGAGAGGGCGCGCCGGCGAGCAGCGCGGCGGCCAGAGACGGCGCGCGATGCGGAGATGTTTGGGAGGGGGAGAGAGGAAGAGAGCGAGCGTCGGGGCACTGCGAGCTCACCGTGATGCTCACGGTCTAGACGGAGGGCTCGGGGAGAGCCGGCGGCGGCTATTGGGCGGCGGCCGGAGGTGAGGAAGAAGGCGCGGCGGCGGCGATTGACGGCTCCCCGCGCCAATTCCTTTGGCGTGCAGGTTCCTGGCGACGAGGCAGAGCGAGTGGCGTCATCGGCTGCACTTGGGGAGGCCGGCAATGGCGGGGCGGAGCGAAGGCCGGCGGCATCTGGGAGGTTAGGGTTTGGTTCGGGAGCGAGTAGAGAGAGAGATAGGGACAGCGCGAGAGGGAGAGAGGCGTCGGCATCCTTATCCTCGTCCAAGGGCGGTCGCGGCGGCGCGCATCCCCACCGGGATCGACGGCCAGAGGAGCGACAGGCAGCAGCCTGCCTGTCTCAAGGAAGAAGACAAGGGCCATTTTGCAAGGAGCCCCCTGGCTTTTGGGGGTTTTCCTCAAAACTTTAAAACAACACTATTTTGAAACCTTTTAATAGTTTTGCAACCTTTTGGAGTTAGTAAATAACTCAAATATTTTAGGGAAGAATACTTTGTGGCCTTCCTAATAATAATTGAAAGTCCACACATTTTTGTTTTGAAAGTCTGAAACTTTTTGAGAGGATTTAAAACAGAGGAACCTTGACATACATTAGGGTTTCCGCTTTAATTTTAAAATGCAATTTTTTCTTAATGCATTTTAGATGATGCTCATGAATGCACAAACAATTCCTAATTAGGGTTTAGCAAAACAGGGATGTTACAATCCCCTTCTTCATCTTCTTCCATTATAACCCCTCTTTCTCCATGCTTGGTCCAACAATTATAGCTTGGCATGAAACCGTGCCGAAGCAGGTGCATGTGAACTTCTCTTGAGGAAGAGTAACCCTTCTGATTCTTACAGCCAACACATGGACAGATAACAAAACCCCCCTGCTTGTTCGCATTAGCCACTACGAGGAAATCTTTCAAACCCGTAGTGAACTCGCCGGAGAGTCGGTTAGCGTACATCCATTGCCGATTCATCTGCATTATTTTAATACAAAAAATATAATTAACCATCATGCATTTGTTAAACTAAATAGAAATTAAACAATGAACTACACACATATGCATATTTTATCAATGACACATATATATGAAAGGTTCAATTTGCTAACCGCGATCGAGGAGGAAAAAATAAATGAGGAATCTCGATCAAGTGTGGCTCCGACACTTCATATCATGTTTGTTTCATGCTCTTGGGGCATTTCATCAAACACCTTGTGGGCACAAGAGGAGCCAAAAGCAAACCCTACACCCCCTTGTGAAGTTTGTGAAGAGAAGTGGCACCAAATGGCTAAGTGTTGTGGGCTGAATGGTATATATAGGGGAGGGGCTTTAGTCGCGGTTGGCCTGGCCAACCGCGACTAAAGGCCTTTGGGCCAGGCCTGAGGACATTTAGTCGCGGTTGGCCTGGCCAACCGCGACTAAAGCCCCTCCCGTCCACCAGCTGGCCACCGAGCGTGCTGGGCCCAGGCCTTTGGTCGCGGTTCGCCACCCAAGCCGCGACTAAAGGCCCCATTGGTCGCGGTTCTTACATTTTCGTGACTAATGGGGCTGGACGGAAGGCCTTTTTTCTACCAGTGGCAATGCCTATCGCCTCCGCTCCATGATAATGTTACTTGCGCCAGCCAAATCCCGTACATAATACGCGTACGCGCGGACGGCTGGCCGGACCGTACCGTACGGCATATATATAGTACTTGTGCTTTAGCCTGTACATGTGTATCTGTAAAACACCTTAGAGCATCTCCAGTCGCGTCCTCCAAACCGTCCCCCAAACCGCGCCGGATTGAGCATTTGGGGACATGTTTCGTTCGTGCCGCGTTTGGGGGACGTCGCTCCCCAGTTACGTCCCAAACAAAATTTCGGAAATTTTAAACTTAACGAGATTCGATTAAGATTCGTCCAAACTTACATAGATTCGAACGAAATTTGACTAAATTTAAACTGAACCTAATCTAGAACCACTTGCGGCGGCCGGAGGCGTCGTAGTACTGCTGGAAGTTGTACATGGCGTCGGTGACGACCTCCTGCTTGACGCGCTCGTCGACGGGCTCGTCCTTCACCAAGCCGCTTGGTCCTGCCTCGCCATCGTCGGTGAGGTCCACCAGCGGCTTGCCGGAGTCGCGGATGAACATGGCGATCGCCGCGTCGAGGTCGCCCCTCCAGGCGTCCTTGTCGTTCATGGACGCCAAGAACGCCGCCCGCAGCCCTGGGCAGTCGTCGGGGTCGTCGCTGCTGGCGATGAGCCGCTGCTGCCGCTCGTACTCCGCCAGCAGCGCCGCCTGCGACATTTCCTCCGGCTCCTCCTTCACCTCCGGCTTCGGGATGAGGAGGGCGCCGCCACGCCTCCCTTGCTGACGCCGGCTGCCGCCGCCGCTGCCGCCACGCCTGGTGTTGACGGGTGTCGCCGGCTCCTCCTTGACCTCCCGTTTGGGGACGGTGTAGGGCGCCGACCGGTACGACGAGGACGGCGTCGATCGCGCCGGTCCTAAGGAAGAAGAGTGCGAGGAGGATGAGTACGTCGTCCTCCTCGTCTGCCATTGAGGAGACGGCGGCGGTGACGACGACATCTCCAACCTTGGAGCGCCGTTGCGGATGCCGCGGATGACGTTCTCGAGGGTGCGCCCGGAACGCCCCAGAACAGGGCGCGGCCGTCCTTGTTCCAGCTGTTGGGGCCGCCGACGAGGTTGTCGGTGTTGTACATCTCGACGTCGTACTTCGCCTTGAAGTACGTCTTCCACCACTCGTCGTTGTTGGTGGCCGCCCACGTCGGATCCTGCCGCTCGGCGGCGGTGAGTTGAGCCCGCCGGGCCCTGATGCCGTCCTTCCATTGGTCCGTGCCCGGCTTCGGCGGTGGCGGGACGCCAATGCCGTTCACGGCCATCTTCCAGCCGCCGCTGCTTGGCAAGACTGGATACCGGGAGTGGTACATCGCCCACGCCTCCTGCACGGTGAGGCTGCCGCGGTCGAAGCCGTTCGCCGTGGAGATCTTGCGGGAGGACGAGCTCGACATTTTTGGAGCGGCGAGGAGAAGATCTGGGAGGGGGGAGGCGGCGGCGACGAGAAGGTTTAAAACAGCGGTGAGAACTGCAGGGCGTCTTAAAACAGCGGCGGCAGCGGGTGGTTGCACGCAATAACGCCGGCGCGGACGGCCACGCGACCTTCCACGATGAGACGCGTCCCTGCGTCGCCTGGGAAAACATGGACGCCATTAACGTCGCTTGACCAAAGGTAGGCGACGGGGTTTTAGCCTTCCGAGCCACTGACGGGTCGGGCCCGCGTCGGTTCGCCTCGCTTTTCGTTGTGTCCGGCGTGCCCGGAGCGTCCCCTGTGGGATGGGGACGGGCTTGGGGCGCCGGACACCGTATCGGGGGCGCCGGACAAAAATAGGCTTTGAGGGACGCGGCTGAAACTCGTTTTTTATCCGACGCGCCCTAAATCCCTTTGGGGGACGCTTTGGGGACGCGACTGGAGATGCCCTCAATTAATCAGATTTTAAATAGCTATTGAACTTGCTTACGCGCTCGTGCGTGCTAGCTGCCTGAAGTGAATGTGCCATGCTGTGGTATAGTTTGGATCAATTGATTTACTAACTCCAACATGCACCAGGTTGTTGAATTAATCAAGGAAATGATTAGCTTCACCGGTACGGCAGCTTAACTTGATGAGTACTCTTTCAGTCTTGCACTCACAAGCCGTGTACACAAAAACACGTCGAACAGTGCCTCGAAAAAATTCGTCTTTACGGACTTTTCTGTTTTGACAGATTCTGCCTTTTATTTCGCATTGCCTCTTTTCCTGTGTTTGAGTGGATTTTTTTGCTCCACTAAATTTCAGTAGCCTTGGGTAATGTCCAGAAGTGTTGGGAATGATTGTGTCCTTGCTGAACATGTGAATTTTTGATTATGCACTAACCCGCTAATGAGATCGCTTTGAGTTTGGTGTGAAGGAAGTTTTCAAGGATCAAGAGAGGAGGATGATATAATATGATCAAGAAGAGTGAAAAGTTTAAGCTTGGGGATGCCCCGTGGTTCATCCCTGCATATTTCACGAAGACTCAGGCGTCTAAGCTTGGGGATGCCCAAGGCATCCCCTTCTTCATCAAAACTTATCAGGTCACCTCTAGTGAAACTATATTTTAATTCCGTCACATCTTATATGCTTTACTTGGAGCGTATGTTTGTTTTTATTTTTGTTTATGTTTGAATAAATTTGGACCCTAGCAATCCTTGTTTTGGAGAGAGACACGCTCCGCTTTTTCATTTGAACACTTGTGTTCTTCGTTTTACTTTAATATTCATGACAAAAGCTGAAAGCCGCAGCACTTGTACTTGTTGTTATTTGGTTGGAAACAGAAAATGCCTCATATTGTCTTGAATAATTTGATATACTTGGCAATTGTTTTGAGCTCTCAAGTAGATCATGTTTAAGCTCTTGCATCATGTAGTTTAAATCTATTAGTGAAGAACTACCGTAGAGCTTGTTGAAATTTGGTTTGCATGATTGGTCTCTCTAAGGTCTGATATTTTCTGGTAAAAGTGTTTGAACAACAAGGAAGACAGTGTAGAGTCTTATAATGCTTCAGTATGTTCTTATGTAAGTTTTGCTGTACCGGTTCATACTTGTGTTTGCTTCAAACAGCCTTGCTAGCCAAAGCCTTGTACTGAGAGAAAATGCTTCTCGTGCATCCAAAAACCTTGAGCCAAAACCTATGCCATTTGTGTCCATCATAACTACCTATATGTGGTATTTTTCTGCCATTTCAAAGTAAATTGCTTGCGTGCCACCTTTAAAATTTCATTCCTTGTCTTTGCAATACATAGCTCATGGGAAAGTAGCCTAAAAACTATTGTGGTAATGAATATGTTGCTATGTATCTTAGTTCTTATAAGTTGCTTGTTGAGCGGTAACCATGTTTCTGGGGACGCCATCAACCTGTCACACCTTTGTTGAATATCATGTGAGTTGCTATGCATGTTCGTCTTGTCTGTAGTAAGGGAGATTTGCCATGAATTGAATGGTTTGAGTATGCATGTTGTTAGAGAAGAACATTGGGCCGCCAACCAAAGCCATGTATCATGGTGGAAGTTTCAGCTTGGACATTCATCCTCAGAATCTCTTATGAGAATATTATTGTTGTTGAATGCTTAAAGCATTAAAAAGGGGAGTCCATTATCTGTTTTCTATGTTGTCCCGATATGGATGTCCTTAAGTTGAGATCTATCAAAATCGAGAAATCAAATGCGATTTATCTCCTTGGACCTTTGTACAGGTGGCATAGAGGTACCCCTTTGTGACACTTGGTTGAAACATATGTAATGCGATGATAATTCATGGAAATCCGGGTTAATTAGGACAAGGTGCGGGCACTATTAGTATTCGATGCATGAGGCTTGCAACTTATAGGAAGTTTTATGCATAACCCATATGAATTATTACTACCGTTGACACAATTGTTTCCATGTTTTCAAAATAAAAAGCTCTAGCACATGAGTAATCTCTGCTTCCCTCTGCAAAGGGCCTTTCTTTTACTTTATGTTGAGTCAGTTTACCTACTTCTTTCTATCTTAGAAGCAAACACTTGTGTCAACTGTGTGCATTGATTCTTACATGCTTACTTATTGCACCTATTATATTACTTTGTGTTGACAATTATCCATGAGATATACATGTTGAAAGTTGAAAGCAATTGCTGAAACTTAAATCTTCCTTTGTGTTGCTTCAAAACCTCTTATTAAGAATCTATAGCTTTATGAGTTAACTCTTATGCAAGACTTTTTGATGCTTCTCTTGAAAGTACTATTCATGAAAAGTTTTTGCTATATGATTCAGTTGTTTAGTCATTATCTTTTTGTTAGCGAACTATATACCATTGCTTTGAGTCACTTCATTCATCTCATATGCTTTACAATAGTATTGATCAAGATTATGTTGGTAGCATGTCACTTCATAAATTATTGTTTTTATCGTTTACCTACTCGAGGGCGAGTAGGAACTAAGCTTGGGAATGCTTGATACGTCTCCAACGTATCTATAATTTCTGATGTTCCATGCTAGTTTTATGACAATACCTACATGTTTTGTTCACACTTTACATCATTTTCATGCATTTTCCGGAACTAACCTATTAACAAGATGCCGAAGCGCCAGTTCCTGTTTTCTGTTGTTTTTGGTTTCAGAAATTCTACACAGGTAATATTCTCGGAATTCGACGAAACAAAAGCCAAACCTCCTATTTTTCCGAGGGACACACGGAGCCAAAAGGGCAAGCCAGGGGGAGGCCCACAGCCTCCAGACCATAGGGCGGCACGGCCAGGAGGGGGGCGCGCCACCATATGGTGTGGGCCCCTCGGGACCCCTCCGAGGCCGCCCTTTCGCCTATATATTCCTTCCGTCGCGAAAACCCTAAAGGAATCGGTCTCCCTCCACGAAAAGTTACGTAGCCTCCGCCATCGCGAAGCCAAGTTCGGGGGACAGAAGTCTCTGTTCCGGCACGCCCCCGGGACGGGGAAGTGCCCCCGCAATCCATCTCCATCGACACCACCGCCAACTTCATCGCCGTTGTTGTCTCCCATGATGAGGAGGGAGTAGTAAGGAAATATTCTCGGAATTGGACGAAATTAACGCCCAGGGGCCTATTTTTACACGAAGCTTCCAGAAGACCGAAAGGGAGACGAAGTGGGGCCACAAGGAGGCCACACACCAGGGCGGCGCGGCCCAAGCCCTGGCCGCGCCGGCCTGTTGTGTGGGGCCCTCGCGTCGCCCCTTGACCTACCCTTCCGCCTACAAATAGCCTTCGTCGCGAAACCCCCTGTACCGAGAGCCACGATACGGAAAACATTACTGAGAGGCCGCCGCCGCCAATCCCATCTCGGGGGATTCAGGAGATCGCCTCCGGCACCTTGCCGGAGAGGGGAATCATCACCGGAGGGGCTCTACATCATCATGCCCGCCTCCGGATTGATGCGTGAGTAGTTCATCCTTGGACTATGGGTCCATAGCAGTAGCTAGATGGTTGTCTTCTCCGCTTGTGCTATCATTGTTTAGATCTTGTGAGCTGCCTAACATGATCAAGATCATCTATTTGTAATGCTACATGTTGTGTTTGGCGGGATCCGATGAATAGAAAATATTATGTTAAGTTGATTATCAATCTATCATTTATGTGTTGTTTATGTTCTTGCATGCTCTCCGTTTCTAGTAGAGGCTCTGGCCAAGTTGATACTTGTAACTCCAAGAGGGAGTAATTATGCTCGATAGTGGGTTCATGCCTCCATTGAATCTGGGACAGTGATAGAAAGTTCTAAGGTTGTGGATGTGCTGTTGCTACTAGGGATAAAACATTGATGCTTTGTCTAAGGATATTTGTGTTGATTACATGACGCGCCATACTTAATGCAATTATCTCGTTGTTTACAACTTAATACCGGAAGGGGTTCGGATGATAACCTCGAAGGTGGATTATTTAGGCATAGATGCATGTCTGGATAGCGGTCTATGTACTTTGTCGTAATGCCCCGATTAAATCACATAGTAATCATCGTTGATATGTATTGAATCTTTATTTGTCAATTGCCCGCCTGTAATTTGTTCACCCAAGCATGTTAGTTATCTTATTGGAGAGACACCACTAGTGAACTGTGGACCCCGGTCCATTCTTTTACATCTGAATACATTCTATCGCTTTTACTCGTTCTTTGCAAACAAACACCATCTTCCACTCGATACGCTTAATCCTTTGTTTTCAGCAAGCCGGTGAGATTGACAACCTCACTCGTTACGTTGGGGCAAAGTACTTTGATTGTGTTGTGCAGGTTCCACGTTGGCGCCAGTTTCACTGGTGTTGCGCCGCACTACATTCCTCCACCAACAACCTTCATGTGCTTCTTGGCTCCTACTGGTTCGATAACCTTGGTTTCTTTCTGAGGGAAACTTGCTACTGTACGCATCACACCTTCCTCTTGGGGTTCCCAACGGACGTGTACATCTACGCGCATCACTAGCCACCGGGTGAGAAAATTCCGTGAAGTTTCGCCTTTTTTCTGGATACATACCTGCAAGTCGCTTGTTGTGGCAGGTCTCTTGTAGGTGCCTCTGAAGTGCTTCTCGAAGGCAATCTTCAGGTCGAACCAGCAAAAGATGGAGTTCTCCGGGAGGTCATTGAGCCAAGTATGGGCTGGACCAATAAGGTACAGCTGGAGCATATGACATGCTATTTTTTGGTTCCCTCCGGCAAAGCTGACTGCATTGAAGTAGTCCTCGATCCAGTCGGGCCTTTCGCAGCCATCGTAGTGCTTCAGATTTTTGGGTAGCTTAAGGTTCAAACCTCTTGGCGTGGGCTCCTCCCGGATCATCCAGCCAAAGCATTTTGGGCCAATATATTCGGATCTGTATTCATTGAGACGTTCCCTTGCGTCACGCGGGCCATTGCGGGCGGATTTTGAACGAGAACGAGATCTACGGCCTCGGCCTCCACCTCCTCCACTAGGTGGTGGGGAGGGAGATCTGCGAGGGGGCCGGTGGGACCTTTTGCTTCCGCCTTCAGATTCTCCGCGCCCTTCTTGCTGCTGACTCCGGCTTTGGTGGCTACCTTCTCCGTGATGGCGGTCACCTCCTTCGTTCCGGCTTCTGCGGGGCTCAGGCTCGCGTTCTTCGTTTCGGCTCTGACGAGGCTCCGGCGTGCGCTCCGTGTTCCAATTCCTCTGAGGTACCATGTTGTCACAGATGTTGATTCCACCAGGCCCATGGGGTCTGGTGTTTCCGACTGAACTTCGGTGGCAAGGTGGTGGAGGAGGACGCGGGATCCGGGGCGGAGGTGACGGGTTTCGGTACTTGTCCCTACCAGTGTACATCGGATCCTTTCCCTCTTTTTTGGTCCGACGGAGGTGTTTTCTAGGGTACGGGGATCAGATTTGGATGTTCCCTAGTTCTCCTTCTGCGCTCCGTGGATCCGGTGCGCGATTCATCGTCACGATGTTATCTTCCGGAGGCGTCCTTCTGCGCGGTGGACAGACATAGTTCCGGATTGGACTCCAACCTGCGCGAAGTGTCTGCCTTACTCTGCTGCTTCATTGCTGAAGCCACGAGTGTGCGGAAGTGGGTGATGTAAATTTCCTCATCGTTTTTGGCCAGGATCTCTGTGGCCTTCTTCATATTGTCCTTTGGAGTTGTGAGCGACTGTTGATTGGTAGGGGTCCCAAAGTTGATCTTACGGGGGGCAATGGCCTCCCGTCGGATTCTATCTGCTTCCTTGCCAGCATCTTCTATGATGGTTTTCCATCGTGCTCAAAGTTTTTTGGCCTCCACCAAGTATTCCACAGCTTCACGCTCTCTTTTGAGGAAACTCTCCATCACCTCCTCTGCCTCTTGCCTTTCCTCCAGCATTGCTACTGCGGTGTTGGCAAATATTTTGGCGGCGGCCAGCATTTCCTTCCTTTTTGCTTCTAGAGCTTCTGGATCTGCGGCATTGTCCAGAGTTATTGGCTTGTTGAGGATTTCCGAGTGTGCGATAGCACCTATGCCTGCTTGCTCGACGAGCTCTTCTGCGGACAGGTTTTCTCCAATATCCGGCATGATGTGATAAAGCACCCGTTGCGGAGTCTCTAGATTGGATGGGCCGGCTTCCATGGGGTCGGAGGGAGTTGATTCTTCATTAGTTCCTTGCTCCAGCCCAGTTATGGTCGCAAAGACCTCCTTAGGCGGGGCGGATTCTGCCTCAGCTTTCTCCTCGTCCTCCAACTCTTTCATGGCGCGGTTGTACTCTTCTGTGTCCATAGTGGAAGCATCACCGGAAATTGGACTTAAGTTGCCAAGGATTGATTCTTCTTTATCTCCAGTTTCCTCTTACTGCTCCGGAGCGTCGCTGTTTCCGATAGCTTCTTGCTGATCCGGGGCTTCACAGTCTCCGGTAGCCTCAACCTGCATAGGTCCGGCACCTTCCGGAGGAGGGGCGGTTCCTACGGTATGTGCGAGGAAGTGCACGAAGTGGCACCTTTGCTTCTCTAACACCTGGGAGACCCAGGAGGATCTGTATTGGTCTTCCACCTTAATTTTCTGCTCAGGGGCGGATTGGGTGGGAATTGGAATTTTTGGATCTAAGGCGGAATCTTCCTTAGGAAGTTCATGCATCATAGATCGGATCTTCGCGACTGCGTCCTGCTCAGCGGCAGTCACGTCAGCGTGACTTACTAGGGCATTTCCATCGGAATCAACGGTCTCGCCGATGAAGATGCGAATGCCGCCGATTGGGACGATGGAGAGCTTGATGGGGTCGGTTTTAGCCGGAATCCAACACTCGTCCTGAGAGACGATTGGAAAATTCCCGACGTAAAGAACACGCCCCACAGCGATGAAATCGTCATAGCTTCCCATGGCGGAACCCTCCCGGTTCCGGCCTCCAGATGCCTCTGGCACCCATTGGGCGGAGTGTCCTCGGGACGGTGGTACGCGATTTACCCAGCTTCGGAACACCTGCATGATGACATGGCCTACTGCTGCTTGTCTGGAATTATCTGGGCGCTTTCGCGTTGTTACAATGAGTTGTGGTTGTGCCTCTAGGGCTCCCGGCATCCGGCTTATAAAGGCGCCAGGATCTAGGGTTTACACAGAGAGTCCTACCCGGGATACAAGTTGCCTAACTACGGAACATTACACTGCCGTGCACGTCAAGGATCCTCCTTTCCTTATACGCCATATTGGATTCGGCTACCCCTGATGGGCCAGGCCGGATCCGACTTCCAGAGCAGGTCGGTGGATCCGGCTCCTTGTTCATGGGCTGGAATTCCTCCATCTTGATCAACAGCAACTAGGCCGCCCGATAGGCCACATGCCACCATCACCGTCCGTGGGCCACCCGGGTTTGCCGGATCTAGGCCACGTCGTTGATACACCCATAAAGTATACCCACAACAATACCGATACGTCAGAGCGAAATTTTTTGTTCAAACTTTTTTAACATTGTAAAATGTTTTTCATGATGGCAGGAGCATATGCTACTTGTATTCTGGGGTATTCTGAGACTGAAGAATAAATAAATAGAATTGGCAGAATGATAAAAGGGGGAAATGCTAAAAAGGCATTCTAGGATAAAACAGAAATAAAGTTGGCCCAACAAAATACAAAAGGAAAAGAAGAAAAAACAGACTCTTTCTCCTTCCTCCATTCCTCCCCTCAAGAACAGAAATTATGTTCCTGTCCGCATCCATCACAAATGGCCAAATGCCAATGCAGGTGAACATGCTGCTCCACCGCCACCTCAATTCCCCCTTCACCCTACCAATTCCCCCTCGCTCCTCCTCCTCTTTCTCTGCTTCACCGCGGGGACCGCCGGCAACGGCGCATTCCGCCCGCTCCGCCGCGCTCGGGACCTGGAGGAGGGCGCCCGCCGCCGCCTTGCCGAGGAAGCCGCCCATGGCGGTCGGGGACACCGACGCCTCCGTCGGCACCGCCTTCGAAAACCAGGCCGCCGAGGCCATCCAGATGCTCCTCCTCCCCCTCCTCGCCTCCCTCTCGCGTTACGAATCGTCGCTACGCCCCTCCGTTCCTGCCGAATTGAACAACTGCCCCTAGGGCCTGCTGGCGTGTGGGAGTTAGAAATCCCTGGGGTGTAACTGCGCCAGAAATGCAGCTTCCTTGTGACGGTAAAGCACACGTCCGTTGGGAACCCCAAGAGGAAGGTATGATGAGCACAGCAGCAAGTTTTCCCTCAGTAAGAAACCAATGTTTATCGAACCAGTAGGAGATGAAGGCCAGGTGAAGGTTGTTGGTGAAGGAGTGTAGTGCGGTGCAACACCAGTGATTTCGGCGCCAACGTGGAACCTGCACAACACAATCAAACTACTTTGCCCCAACTTAACAGTGAGGTTGTCAATCTCACCGGCTTGCTGAAAACAAAGGATTAAACGTATGGTGTGGAGAATTATGTTTGCTTGTAGAAAACAACAGAGAACAAGTGATTGCAGTAGATTGTATTTCGGATGTAAAAGAAAGGACCGGGGTCCACAGCTCACTAGTGGTGTCTCTCCAATAAGATAAATAGCATGTTGGGTGAACAAATTACAGCTTGGGCAATTGACGTAATAGAGATGCATATACATATCATGATGACTACTATGAGATTTACTTAGGGCATTACGACAAAGAACATAGACCGCCATCCAGACATGCATCTATGCCTAAAAAGTCCACCTTCAGAGTTAGCATCCGCACCCCTTCCAAGTATTAAGTTGCAAACAACGGACAATTGCATTAAGTACCGTGCGTAATGTAAACAATACAAATATCCTTAGACAAAGCATTGATGTTTTATCCCTAGTGGCAACAACACATCCACAACCTTAGGGGTTGCTCGTCACTCCCCGCATTCAATGGAGACATGAACCCACTATCTAGCATAAATACTCCCTCTTGGAGTCACAAGTATCAACTTGGCCGAGCCTCTACTAGCAACGGAGAGCATGCAAGAACATAAATAACACATATATGATAGATCAATAATCAACTTGACATAGTATTCAATATTCATCGGATCCCAACAAACACAACATGTAGCATTACAAATAGATGATCCCGATCATGATAGGCAGCTCACAAGATCTAAACATGATAGCACAAGAGGAGAAGAAAACAATCTAGCTACTCGCTATGGACCCGTAGTCCAAGGATGAACTACTCACGCATCGGTCCGGAGGCGGGCATGGTGATGTAGAGCCCTCCGGTGATGATTCCCCTCTCCGGCAGGTGCCGGAGGCGATCTTCTGAACCCCCCGAGATGGGGTTGACGGCGGCGGCGTCTCTGGAACTTTTTCCGTATCGTGGCTCTCGGTACTAGGGTTTTCGCGACGGAGGGAATAAATAGGCGAAGGAGCAGCGTAGGGGGGCGCCCGAGGGGCCCACCCCATAGGCCGACGCGGCCAGAGGTGGGGCCGCGCCGCCCTATGGTGTGGCCGCCTCGCGTCCCTTCTCCGTCTCCTCTTCGGTGTTCTGGAAGGCTCCGTGGAAATTTTAAAGGTAGCACGCAAGCAATTTACTTTGGAATGGCAGAAAAATACCACATATAGGTAGTTATGGTGGACACAAATGGCATAGGTTTTGGCTCAAGGTTTTTGGATGCACGAGAAGCATTTCCTCTCGGTACAAGGCTTTGGCTAGCAAGGTTGTTTGAAGCAAACACAAGTATGAACCGAGTACAACAAAAACTTACACAAGAACATATTGCAAGCATTATAAGACTCTACGTTGTCTTCCTTGTTGTTCAAACACTTTTATCGAAAAATATCTAGACCTTAGAGAGACCAATCATGCAAACCAAATTTCAACAAGCTCTACGGTAGTTCTCCACTAATAGATTTAAACTACATGATGCAAGAGCTTAAACATGATCTACTTGAGAGCTCAAAACAATTGCCAAGTATCAAATTATTCAAGACAATATGAGGCATTTTCTGTTTCCAACCAAATAACAACAAGTACAAGTGCTGCGGCTTTCAGCTTTCGCCATGAATATTAAAGATAGAACGAAGAACACAAGTGTTCAAATGAAAAAGCGGAGCGTGTCTCTCTCCAATACAAGGATTGCTGGGATCCTAATTTATTCAAACATAAACAAAAATAAAAGCAAACAGACGCTCCAAGTAAAGCACATAAGATGTGACGGAATTAAAATATAGTTTCACTAGAGGTGACCTGATAAGTTTGTTGATGAAGAAGGGGATGCCTTGGGCATTGATACGTCTCAAACATATCTATAATTTCTTATGTTCCATGCTACTTTTATGACAATACTTGAATGTTTTATACATACTTTACAGCATTATTATACATTATCCGGCACTAACCTATTAACAAGATGCCGAAGTGCCAGTTGTTGTTTTCTGCTGTTTTTGGTTTCAGAAATCCTAGTAAGGAAATATTCTTGGAATTGGACGAAATCAACGCCCAGGGTCCTATTTTTACACGAAGCTTCCAGAAGACCAAGGGGGAAAGGAAATGGGGCCACGAGGCGCCGACACAATAGGGCGGCGCGGCCCAAGCCCTGGCCACGCCGGCCTGTTGTGTGGGGCCCTCGTGTGGCCCCCTGACCTACCCTTCCGCCTACAAATAGCCTTCGTCGCGAAACCCCCTGTACCGAGAGCCACGATACGGAAAACATTACTGAGAGGCCGCCGCCGCCAATCCCATCTCGGGGGATTCAGGAGATCGCCTCCGGCATCCTGCCGGAGAGGGGAATCATCACCGGAGGGGCTCTACATCATCATGCCCGCCTCCGGATTGATGCGTGAGTAGTTCATCCTTGGACTATGGGTCCATAGCAGTAGCTAGATGGTTGTCTTCTCCGCATGTGCTATCATTGTTTAGATCTTGTGAGCTGCCTAACATGATCAAGATCATCTATTTGTAATGCTACATGTTGTGTTTGGTGGGATCCGATGAATCTAGAATACTATGTCAAGTTGATTATCAATCTATCATATATGTGTTGTTTATGTTCTTGCATGCTCTCCGTTGCTAGTAGAGGCTCTGGCCAAGTTGATACTTGTAACTCCAAGAGGGAGTATTTATGCTCGATAGTGGGTTCATGCCTCCATTTAATCTGCGACAGTGACAGAAAGTTCTAAGGTTGTGGATGTGCTGTTGCTACTAGGGATAAAACATCGATGCTTTGTCTAAGGATATTTGTGTTGATTACATTACGCACCATACTTAATGAATTTATCTGTTGTTTACAACTTAATACTGGAATGGGTTCGGATGATAACCTGAAGGTGGATTATTTAGGCATAGATGCATGCTGGATAGCGGTCTATGTACTTTGTCGTAATGCCTTGATTAAATCTCATAGTAATAATCATTGATATGTGTTGAATCTTTATTTATCAATTGCCCACCTGTAATTTGTTCACACGGCATGTTAGTTATCTTATTGGAGAGACACCACTAGTGAACTGTGGACCCCGGTCCATTCTTTACATCTGAATACATTCTACTGCAATCATTGTTTTTACTGTTCTTTGCAAACAAAAACCATCCTCCACTCGATACGTTTAATCCTTTGTTTTCAGCAAGCCGGTGAGATTGACAACCGCACTGTTACGTTGGGGCAATGTATCTTGATTGTGTTGTGCAGGCTCCACGTTGGCGCCGGTTTCACTGGTGTTGCGCCGCACTACACTCCTCCACCAACAACCTTCACGTGCTTCTTGGCTCCTACTGGTTCGATAACCTTGGTTTCATACTGAGGGAAACTTGCTTCTATACGCATCATACCTTCCACTTGGGGTTCCCAATGGACGTGTACATCTACGCGTATCAAGCTAAATTTCTGGCACCGTTGCCGAGGAGATCAAGACACGCTGCAAGGGGAGTCTCCACTTCCAATCTCTTTACTTTGTTTTTGTCTTGCTTTACTTTACTTTATTTACTGTCTTGTTTGCTTCATATATTAAAAACACAAAAAAATTAGTTACTTTACTTATTGTCTTATTTACTTGATCTATATCAAAACACAAAAAAAAATTAGTTACTCGCATTTACTTTATTTTCCTCTTGTTTATTTCATCATGTTTCCTCCTAAGTACACTTTAAAAGACATACCGGTAGGCCGAGGGTCTATAATTGGAAGAGATAATATAGAAGATTTTTTCACTCATGTTAGTATAGCTGAAGATTTTGAAGATAGACACTTGGTAGAACTTGCTCCTACTTATGAAATTGCTGCTCGCTTCTCTAGTACACATGTTGGAAACTAAATTTGTTAATCTCAATCCTATAATTCAGCATATGTTTCTTACACTCTCTGATATGGAGGAAGGAGAAAAGAAATATTTTGTCTTAGAAACCCTTCTTAAAGAATTTGGTGGTGTAGCAAGAGAGGCTAGAAATGTCTTTACTAAATATAAAATGCTTGGATCTTACACCAACTTTGCTAGTACCCTTGAAAAGATGGACATTGATAGGATAAAGTACACTAATAATGTTAATGATGGAGTGGATATTAAGACATCAATACCTTGCAAGCTCGTAGGAATGGTCGAGGCACTAGAAAAGAATTATGATTGGATTGTTCCTGAAAATTTGTTTGATGAGAATAGCAAGCCTAAGAATAATGAAAAAGGAGCCTCTGAAACTTACATAGATAAGATAACATGCATTGTGGTGGAAACTCCCAACACCCCTGGTAATAATGTTGATGCTCCATCTCTTGAAAATACTTGATTTGCACTTTCTGCGCCTAGCTGAAAGGCGTTAAAGAAAAGCACTTCTTGGGAAATAACCCATGTTTTATTTTATTTACTGTATGGTTGAGTCTTGGAAGTTGTTTAATACTGTAGCAACCTCTCCTTATCATGTTTTTGTGCCAAGTAAAATTTCTATGTTAAAGTTGATGCTTTATTTGGATTGCTGCGCAGAAACAGCATTGCTGTCTGTCACGAATTCTCGCAGAAGTCTCTGTAAAAAAATCAAAAAAATCTGCAAATTTACGAGCGTGATCCTCAGATATGTACGCAACTTTCATTAGTTTTGAGTTTTTCCGTTTGAGCAAGTTAAGTGCCCCTGCCAGATTCATCTTTACGGACTGTTCTGTTTTTGACATATTCTGCCTTTTATTTCGCATTGCCGCTTTTGCTATGTTGAATGAGTTTCTTTGTTCCATTAACTTTCAGAAGCTTTGTGAAATGTCCAGAAGTGTTAAGAATGATTGTGTCACCTCTGAATATGTGAATTTTAATTATGCACTAACCCTCTAATGAGTTTGCTTGAAGTTTGGTGTGGAGGAAGTTTTCAAGGGTCAAGAGAAGAGGATGATATACTATGATCAAGAAGAGTGAAAGGTCTAAGCTTGGGGATGCCCCGGTGGTTCATCCCTGCGTATTTTAAGAAGACTCAAGCATCTAAGCTTGGGGATGCCCAAGGCATCCCCTTCTTCATCGACAACATTATCAGGTCACTTCTAGTGAAACTATATTTTTATTCCATCACATCTTATGTTCTTTACTTGGAGCGTCGGTTTGCTTTTATTTTCGTTTTGGTTTGAATAAAGTTGGATCCCATCATCCTTATATTGGAGATATTACGCTCCGCTTTTTCATATGGAACACTTGTGTTCTTAATTGTGCTTTAATGTTCATGGGGAAGGCTAAATTGCTTCGTTAAATTGCTATTTGGTTGGAATCGGAAAATGCTGCATATGGTTTGGAATAACTTGGCAATTGTTTGAGCTCTCATAGATCATGTTTAAGCTCTTGCATCATGTAGTTTAATCTATTAATGAAGAACTACTATAGAGCTTGTTTAATTTGGTTTGCATGATTGGTCTCTCTAAGTCTAGATATTTTCGGGTATAGTGTTTGAACAACAAGGAAGACAGTGTAGAGTCTTATAATGCTTGCAATATGTTCTTGTGTAAGTTTTGTTGTACCTGTTCATACTTGTGTTTGCTTCAAACAACCTTGCTAGCCCAAACCTTGTACTGAGAGGAAATGCTTCTCGTGCATCCAAACACCTTGAGCCAAAACCCATGCCATTTATGTCCACCATATCTACCTACTATGTGGTATTTTTCTGCCATTCCAAAGTAAATTACTTGAGTGCTACCTTTAAAATTTCATTCCTTTATCTTTGCAATATATAGCTCATGGGACAAATAGCTTAAAAACTATTGTGGTGATGAATATGTAGTTATGTGTCTTAGTTCTTATAAGTTGCTTGTTGAGCGGTAACCATGTTTCGGGGACGCCATCAACTTTTACCTTTGTTGGATATCATGTGAGATGCTATGCATGTTCGTCTTGTCTGAAGTAAGTGCGATTTCATGATCAAATGGTTTGAGTATGCATATGTTAGAGAAGAACATTGGGCAGCCAACTAAAGCCATGTATCATGGTGGAAGTTTCAGTTTGGACATACAACCTCAATCTCTTATGAGAATACTATTTGTTTTTGAATGCTTAAGCATTAAAAGAGGAGTCCATTATCTGTTGTCTATGTTGTCCCGGTATGGATGTCTAAGTTGAGAATAAATCAAAAGCGAGAAATCAAATGCGTGCTTTCTCCTTAGACACTTGTACAGGCGGCATAGAGGTACCCCTTTGTGACACTTGGTTGAAACATATGTTATGCGATGATAATCCGTGTCTTCCGAGCTGATTAGGACAAGGTGCCAGCACTATTAGTACTCTATGCATGAGACTTGCAACTTGTAGGAAGTATTATGCATAGCACATATGAATTATTACTACCGTTGACAAAATTGTTTCTATGTTTTCAAAATAAAAGCTCTAGCACAAAAATAGTAATACATGCTTCCCCTCGCGAAGGGCCATTCTTTTACTTTATGTTGAGTCAGCTTTACCCACTTCTTTCTATCTTAGAAGCAAACACTTGTGTTAACTCGTGTGCATTGATTCTTACATGTTTACTTATTGCACCTGTTATATTACTCTATGTTGACAAATATCCATGAGATATACATGTTACAAGTTGAAAGCAATTGCTGAAACTTAATCATCCTTTGTGTTGCTTCAATACATTCTACTTTGAATTTATTGCTTATGAGTTAGCTCTTATGCAAGTCTTGTTGATACTTGCTTGAAAGTATTATTCATGAAAAGTTTTGCTATATGATTCATTTGTTTAGTCATTATCTTTGTTAGCAATCTTTTGTTCAGATCATTCCATCCATCTCATATGCTTTACAATAATGTTGATCAAGATTATGTTGGTAGCATGTCACTTCAGAAATTATTTGTATTATCGTTTACCTACTCGAGGGCGAGTAGGAACTAAGCTTGGGGATGCTTGATACGTCTCAAACGTATCTATAATTTCTTATGTTCCATGCTACTTTTATGACAATACTTGAATGTTTTATACATACTTTACAAACATTATTATACATTTTCCGGCACTAACCTATTAACAAGATGCCGAAGTGCCGCTTGCTGTTTTCTGCGTTTTTGGTTTCGTAAATCCTAGTAAGGAAATATTCTCGGAATTGGACAAAATCAACGCCCAGGGTCCTATTTTTACACGAAGCTTTCAGAAGACCGAGGGGGAAAGGAAGTGGGGCCACGAGGCGCTGACACAATAGGGCGGCGCGGCCCAAGCCCTGGCCACGCCGGCCTGTTGTGTGGGGCCCTCGTGTGGCCCCCTGACCTACCCTGCCGCCTACAAATAGCCTTCGTCGCGAAACCCCCTGTACCGAGAGCCACGATACGGAAAACATTACCGAGAGGCCGCCGCCGCCAATCCCATCTCGGGGATTCGGAGATCGCCTCCGCACCCCCGCCGGAGAGGGGAATCATCACCGGAGGGGCTCTACATCATCATGCCCGCCTCCGGATTGATGCGTGGGTAGTTCATCCTTGGACTATGGGTCCATAGCAGTAGCTAGATGGTTGTCTTCTCCGCATGTGCTATCATTGTTTAGATCTTGTGAGCTGCCTAACATGATCAAGATCATCTATTTGTAATGCTACATGTTGTGTTTGGTGGGATCCGATGAATCTAGAATACTATGTCAAGTTGATTATCAATCTATCATATATGTGTTGTTTATGTTCTTGCATGCTCTCCGTTGCTAGTAGAGGCTCGGCCAAGTTGATACTTGTAACTCCAAGAGGGAGTATTTATGCTCGATAGTGGGTTCATGCCTCCATTTAATCTGGGACAAGTGATGGAAAGTTCTAAGGTTGTGGATGTGCTGTTGCTACTAGGGATAAAACATCGATGCTTTGTCTAAGGATATTTGTGTTGATTACATTACGCACCATACTTAATGCAATTATCCGTTGTTTACAACTTAATACCGGAAGGGGTTCGGATGATAACCCGAAGGTGGATTATTTAGGCATAGATGCATGCTCGGATAGCGGTCTATGTAATTTGTCGTAATGCCCTGATTAAATCTCATAGTAATCATCGTTGATATGTATTGAATCTTTATTTGTCAATTGCCCACCTGTAATTTGTTCACCCAGCATGTTAGTTATCTTATTGGAGAGACACCACTAGTGAACTGTGGACCCTGGTCCATTCTTTACATCTGAATACATTCTACTGCAATCATTGTTTTTGCTGTTCTTTGCAAACAAAAACCATCCTCCACTCGATACGTTTAATCCTTTGTTTTAAGCAAGCCGGTGAGATTGACAACCTCACTGTTACGTTGGGGCAAAGTATATTGATTGTGTTGTGCAGGTTCCACGTTGGCGCCGGTTTCACTGGTGTTGTGCCGCACTACACTCCTCCACCAACAACCTTCACGTGCTTCTTGGCTCCTACTGGTTCGATAACCTTGGTTTCATACTGAGGGAAACTTGCTTCTATACACATCATACCTTCCACTTGGGGTTCCCAACGGACGTGTACATCTACGCGTATCAAGCTAAATTTCCGGCGTCGTTGTGGGGAGATCAAGACACGCTGCAAGGGGAGTCTCCACTTCCAATCTCTTTACTTTGTTTTTGTCTTGCTTTACTTTACTTTATTTACTGTCTTGTTTGCTTCATATATTAAAAACACAAAAAAATTAGTTACTTTACTTATTGTCTTATTTACTTGTTCTATATCAAAACACAAAAAAAATAGTTACTCGCATTTACTTTATTTTCCTCTTGTTTATTTCATCATGTTTCCTCCTAAGTACACTTTAAAAGACATACCGGTAGGCCGAGGGTCTATAATTGGAAGAGATAATATAGAAGATTTTTTCACTCATGTTAGTATAGCTGAAGATTTTGAAGATAGACACTTGGTAGAACTTGCTCCTACTTATGAAATTGCTGCTGCTTCTCTAGTACACATGTTGGAAACTAAATTTGTTAATCTCAATCCTATAATTCAGCATATGTTTCTTACACTCTCTGATATGGAGGAAGGAGAAAAGAAATATTTTGTCTTAGAAACCCTTCTTAAAGAATTTGGTGGTGTAGCAAGAGAGGCTAGAAAAGTCTTTACTAAATATAAAATGCTTGGCTCTTACACCAACTTTGCTAGTACCCTTGAAAAGATGGACATTGATAGGATAAAGTACACTAATAATGTTAATGATGGAGGGGATATTAAGACATCAATACCTTGCAAGCTCGTAGGAATGGTCGAGGCACTAGAAAAGAATTATGATTGGATTGTTCCTGAAAATTTGTTTGATGAGAATAGCAAGCCTAAGAATAATGAAAAAGGAGCCTCTGAAACTTACATAGATAAGATAACATGCATTGTGGAGGAAACTCCCAACACCCCTGGTAATAATGTTGATGCTCCATCTCTTGAAAATACTTGATTTGCACTTTCTGCGCCTAGCTTTAATGAGAGCATTTGTAATATGTTTTTTAAAGGCTAAATTTATAGCACTAGCATTAGGACTTTAGCAAGTTTTTGTAAGAACTTAATAACTTCAGAAATATGACAACTATCAAAATCTAAACCATTATGATGTACAACATTCTGAAAAATTTCAGCGCTTTTATCACAAACAGTTTCAGCAGTTTCAGGCAATTTTGCACGCTTTGCAGTAGAATTAGAAACATTGCCAACACCAATTATTTACCATTGATAGTAGAAGGTTTAGCAACATGTGAAGCATCAACATTACTAGTGGTGGTAATAGTCCAAACTTTAGCTATATTATTCTTTTTAGCAAGTTTTTCTTCTCTTTCTTCTTTTTCCCACCTAGCATGCAATTCAGCCATCATTCTAATATTGTCATTAATTCGAACTTGGATAACATTTGTTTTAGCAAGAATTTTGTTATCATTATCCTCAGGTTTAGCAACCATTATATTAATTAAAGAAGCTATGAAATTCGGTTTTCAGCATTTGAAAGCTTAGTTTGCAAACCAGAAATTTCCATATTCAAATTCTCAAGTTGATTCCCTATATTTTTCAACAAGGCTGATTGTTCATTCATAGTTTTAGTAAACAATTGATTTTGCTCATATTGTGATTGCATATAGCTCTTAGTAGCTCTTTCAATTTCTAGCATCTTTTTCTCACTAGGCAAAACAGATCTACCATAAGAATTACCATTACCATTACCACTATTAGAAGGATATGGCCTATAGTTGTTGTTACCAAAATTATTCCTATAAGCATTGTTGTTGAAATTATTATTTTTAATGAAATTCACATCAACATGCTCTTCTTGAGCAACCAATGAAGCTAAAGGAATATTATTAGGATCAACATGAGTTCTACCATTAACAAGCATAGACATAATAACATCAATCTTATCACTCAAAGAAGAGGTTTCTTCAACATAATTTACCTTCTTACCTTGAGGACTCCTTTCAGTGTGCCATTCAGAGTAGTTGATCATCATATCATCAAGAAGCTTTGTTGCAGCACCCAAAGTGATGGACATAAAAGTACCTCCAGCAGCTGAATCCAATAGGTTCCTCAAAGAAAAATTCAATCCTGCATAAAAGGTTGGATGATCATCCAAGTAGTTAGTCCATGGGTAGGGCAATTCTTTACCAAAGATTTCATTCTCTCCCATGCTTGGGAAACATGTTCATTATCCAATTGCTTAAAATTCATAATGCTACTTCTCAAAGATATAATCTTAGCAGGAGGATAATATTTTCCAATAAAAGCATCTTTACATTTAGTCCATGAATTAATACTATTTTTAGGAAAAGATAGCAACCAAAATTTAGCTCTTCCTCTTAAGGAGAAAGGAACCAATCTGAGTTTTATAATATCCCCATCTATATCCTTATACTTTTGCATTTCACAAAGTTCAACAAAATTATTAAGATGGGCATCAGCATCATCAGTACTAACACCAGAAAATTTCTCTCTCATAACAAGATTTAGTAAAGCAGGTTTAATTTCATAAAATTCTGCTGTAGTAGCAGGTGGAGCAATGTGAGTGCATATAAAATCATTATTATTTGTGCTAGTGAAATCACACAACTTAGTATTCTCAGGAGTATTCATTTTAGCAATAATAAAAATAAACTAAGCAAACCGAATTAAATAAAGTAAAACAAGTAACTAATTTTTTTGTGTTTTTGATATAAAGAAAGCAAACAAGACAGAAAATAAAATAAAGCAAGACAACAAACAAAGTAAAGAGATTGGATGTGAGAGACTCCCCTTGCAGCGTGTCTTGATCTCCCCGGCAACGGCGCCAGAAAAAAGTAGTTGCCGGCGTGTGGGAGTTAGAAATCCCTGGGGTGTAACTGCGCCAGAAATGCAGCTTCCTTGTGACGGTAAAGCACACGTCCGTTGGGAACCCCAAGAGGAAGGTATGATGAGCACAGCAGCAAGTTTTCCCTCAGTAAGAAACCAAGGTTTATCGAACCAAGGAGGAGATGAAGGCCACGTGAAGGTTGTTGGTGAAGGAGTGTAGTGCGGCGCAACACCAGTGATTCCGGCGCCAACGTGGAACCTGCACAACACAATCAAACTACTTTGCCCCAACTTAACAGTGAGGTTGTCAATCTCACCGACTTGCTGAAAACAAAGGATTAAACGTATGGTGTGGAGAATTATGTTTGCTTGTAGAAAACAACAGAGAACAGTGATTGCAGTAGATTGTATTTCAGATGTAAAAGAAAGGACCGGGGTCCACAGTTCACTAGTGGTGTCTCTCCAATAAGATAAATAGCATGTTGGGTGAACAAATTACAGTTGGGCAATTGACAGAATAGAGATGCATATACATATCATGATGACTACTATGAGATTTACTTAGGGCATTACGACAAAGAACATAGACCGCCATCCAAAGCATGCATCTATGCCTAAAAAGTCCACCTTCAGGTTAGCATCCGCACCCCTTCCAGCATTAAGTTGCAAACAACGGACAATTGCATTAAGTACCGTGCGTAATGTAAACAATACAAATATCCTTAGACAAAGCATTGATGTTTTATCCCTAGTGGCAACAACGACATCCACAACCTTAGGGGTTGCTGTCACTCCCCCAGATTCAATGGAGACATGAACCCACTATCTAGCATAAATACTCCCTCTTGGAGTCACAAGTATCAACTTGGCAAGAGCCTCTACTAGCAACAGAGAGCATGCAAGAACATAAATAACACATATATGATAGATAAATAATCAACTTGACATAGTATTTAATATTCATCGGATCCCAACAAACACAACATGTAGCATTACAAATAGATGATCCTGATCATGATAGGCAGCTCACAAGATCTAAACATGATAGCACAAGAGGAGAAGACAACCATCTAGATATCGCTATGAACCCGTAGTCCAAGGATGAACTACTCACGCATCAGTCCGGAGGCGGGCATGGTGATGTAGAGCCCTCCAGGTGATGATTCGCCTCTCCGGCAGGTGCCGTAGGCGATCTTCCGAACCCCCGAGATGGGGTTGACGGCGGCGGCGTCTCTGGAACTTTTTCCGTATCGTGGCTCTCGGTACTAGGGTTTTCGCGACGGAGGGAATAAATAGGCGAAGGGGCAGCGTAGGGGGCGCCCGAGGGGCCCACCCCATAGGCCGGCGCGGCCAGAGGTGGGGCCGCTCCGCCCTATGGTGTGGCCGCCTCGCGTCCCTTCTCCATCTCCTCTTCGGTGTTCAGGAAGGCTCCGTGGAAAATAAGACCGTGGGCTTTTGTTTCGTCCAATTCCGAGAATATTTGTAAACTAACTTTTCTGAAACCAAAAACAGTAGAAAACAGGAACTGGCACTGCGGCATCTTGTTAATAGGTTAGTCCCGAAAATGCATAAAAACATTATAAAGTATGACTAAAACATGTTGGTATTGTCATAAAACTAGCATGGAACATAAGAAATTATAGATACGTTGGAGACGTATCAGGGCCCCACCTGGCAGTCACACAGCGAGCTTCCTCTTTTGTGGTTGCTTGCAAGCGTTCATGCGGGACGCCAGGGCCTACTGGGTGACGAGCTCTCTCATCGCCTGGAACGACAGCGATCAGGGGACTGAGATTTTTGAAAATACCGCCCGGACGAGATTTGAAACAAAATTTGAATTTCAAACTAAAAAGTTTCTAAATATTTTGAAAATAAGGTTTGGAGGAGAAGAAAGTGAAAGATTCGAACAAATGAGTTGGGGCATGGAATTATAGTGAAGAGAGAACACGTATGGTTTAGGTTGGACTAACCAGTCAACCGAAATTCAAACCAAATTCAAATGGACTAAGATTTTTTGGTTGATAAGCTCATTTACCCGAGGGGGCTGAGAATTCCGGTTACCGGCCGCTAACCACGATATTTCACCTGGTAACCAAATCCCTCTACCAACGCGCAGATTTCAAGCTTATTGTTTTTCCTTACAATAAATGAGAATTAATTACTTTTAGAAAGAAATTGTATAGCTAAGGGAAAGAAGTCGTACAATGGAAAAAATAGCATTCTCTTATTTCATAAGGGCATGTACAATGTGGTGACATCAACCTTCTCTTCCGCTTGCCACATCAGATTTTTGCTTAGTTGGAGGAGAGAGAAAGAAAAAAGAGAAGATTATATTCCCTTAACTATGTGATGATCTCTTATGAAATAAGAGAATGCTATTTTTCCCATTGTATGACTTGTCTTTCCTCAGCCACATAATTTACTACTAAAAATAATTAATTCTCATTTATTGTATCCTTTTAAAATCTAGTCTTACCCCTACTAAAAATATTTCTGGGGTATTTCCAAGACTAAAAATATGAATAAATAAATAAATAGAATAGAATTGCCAGAACGATAAAATGGAAAAAAAAATCCAAAATGGTGTTTTAGGATAAAACAGAAATAAAGTTGGCCCAACAAAATACAAAAGGAAAAGAAAAAAACAGACTCTTTCTCCTTCCTCCATTCCTCCCCTCGAGAACAGAAATTGTGTTCCTGTCTGAATCCAAAGCCGCATCCATTACAAATGCCAATGCAGGTGAACATGCTGCTCCACCGCCACCTCAATTCCCCCTTCACCCTGCCAATTCCCCCTCGCTCCTCCTCCGCTTCGCCGCGGGGACCGCCGGCAAGGGCGCATTCCGCCCGCGCCGCCGCGCTCGGGACCTGGAGGAGGGCGCCCGCCGCCGCCGCCTTGCCGAGGAAGCCGCCCATGGCGGTCGGGGACACCGGCGCCTCCGCCGGCACCGCCGTCGAAAACCAGGCCGCCGAGGCCATCCAGGTACTCCTCCTCGCCTCCCTCCCGCCGCTTCTCGCGTTACGAATCGTCGCTATGCCCCTCCGTTCCCGCCGAATTGAACAACTGTCCCTAGGGCCCCACCTGGCAGTCACACGGCGAGCTTTCTCTTTTGTGGTTGCTTGCAGGCGTTCATGCCGGACGCCAGGGCCTACTGGGTGACGAGCTCTCTCATCGCCTGGAACGTCAGCGATCCGGAAGCGTCGTCCGTCTGCCTGTACGCCAGCAGAGGCGCCGCGCTGCACCTCTCGCCATCAAATCGCGGCATCCAAGGTAGGCCAAGTTCATAGAATTTCGTCATCAATCACGGTAGAAAGCAAGCTGAACCTGACGTATTGCGAATACATTTGCTGATCTGATTAGGCTATGACTCCAAAGTTGAGCTGCAACCGGAGCACGCCGGGCTCCCAGAGAGTGTAAGACATATATATGTCACTCATTCGATTTCCTCCTGTGCTGCGTGCCGTATCCAAATGGGGACATTTAATTTATCTACTGAAGCAACAGTGCCAATCCAAAATTTTCAGGTGACCGAGAAGTTCCCTTTCATCAGCTCTTACAGAGCCTTCAGAGTTCCGAGCTCTGTCGACGTCGCCAGCCTCGTGAAATGCCAGCTGGTCGTTGCTTCTTTCAGTGGTACATGAAATTTGTAGTAGTCTTTGCTTCCTTTCTGTACATATATGTGGTTGGATACGAACTTCATGGGCTTGTTTATGTGCAGCTGACGGGAAGCACACCGATGTTACCGGGCTGCAGCTGCCTGGTGTATTGGATGACATGTTTGCGTACACCGGACCGCTAGGTGCGGTTTTCAGCGAGGAAGCTGTGAGCCTGCACCTTTGGGCCCCTACAGCGCAGGTCTGGGTTCTAGTTATCAAGCCTCCTAGGATCTAAAGTGTTATCTCTAGTCCCATGTTTCTGCTCATACGTAATGTATTTCATGCAGGAGGTGAGTGTGCGCTTCTTTGATGGCCCAGTGGGGCCTGTACTGGAGACTTTGCAGCTCAAGGAGTTCAATGGTGTTTGGAGTATTACTGGACCAAGAGACTGGGAGAACCGGTACTATCTGTATGAAGTCGACGTGTATCATCCAAGTAAGGCGTTGGTTGAGAAAGTTTTAGCTGACGATCCTTATGCTAGAGGGTATGTGCCAATGTGCATCTTATTACTATTATATACACATAGAGGAGGAAGTCACTGTTGTGTTCATTCTATCAGGCTTTCTGCAAATGGTGAGCGGACTTGGTTGGTTGACATTAATTGTGAATCAATGAAGCCACCTTCCTGGGATGAATTGGCAGATGAGAAGCCAAAGCTTGATTCCTTCTCTGACATAACCATCTATGAATTGCATATTCGTGATTTCAGGTGAACTCTGCCGCTTGATTATTTATGTGGCTTTAAGTTTGTAGGATTTTAACCATAGTCATCTGTAAAACTTCACCTCCTTGTTTCCTATGTTTTTTTATTGCAGTGCCCATGACAGTACAGTGGACTGTAACTCCCGAGGAGGGTTTCAGGCATTTACATATCAGGTCACTCAGAGTTAATCTACTAGAAATCGGTATGTTTCATAATCTTTTTTCACAAACATGCAACCTGATTGCATTGTGGGTCTTCTGGTGCAGGATTCAGCAGGAATGCAGCACCTACAAAAATTGTCTGATGCTGGTCTGACTCATGTTCATCTGTTGCCAAGCTTTCATTTTGCCGGTGTTGATGACATTAAGAGCAATTGGAAATGTGTTGGTAAAGAAATATTTTTCTCTATCTTTTATCAGACAACAATGCATATTGTTTAGCTTTTGTTAATTCATTGTTGTACCTTGCATGCCTTTTCTTGTCTTAGATAAAACCCTTGTCAAAATACACAAAATTAGATTCTAAACTACTCAATCTCGTCTAGAGTACTGTGGATGGGCCTACAGCAGACGATTGCACGGACCACTTACCACCCTCAGATGTGCCTAGCCTAGTATGCAAGTGCTTGCCTTAAGTTACCGTTCAGTATTTCCTTTCTTGTTGATGAGAAAAGATTTTTGTTGTTGGTACTCCTGTGTATTATCTTGCTTTCCTGCTTAATGAGAGATGCGCAAAGCTGTTGCACATTCTTTAAAATAACGGTCTAGGATATTAAAAAAAAATCACACATATAGATTTTTTAATTATAAAAATACACATGTTTTGAGTTCAGTTTGTACTTTCTAGACATCTCTCATTTCCTTGTTAGATAGGTTTGACTTACAACTATTTATAAGTACTTAATGGGTTAGAGTGTAATTCATTTTCATCTGGTGTACTTTGAGTTGAGTTATTCGATTATTTCTGCTTGAATCACCGGGGACCTTCATTTACCCTGACAGATGAGTGTGAACTAGCGAAATTCCCTCCAGGGTCAGATATGCAACAAGCTGCAATAGCAGCCATTAAGGAAGAGGACCCTTATAATTGGGGGTATTGATTCCACAC
Organism: Lolium rigidum; assembly: GCF_022539505.1. Taxonomy (NCBI): domain Eukaryota; kingdom Viridiplantae; phylum Streptophyta; class Magnoliopsida; order Poales; family Poaceae; genus Lolium; species Lolium rigidum. Next base: position 46,977,005 of record NC_061509.1, read on the forward strand.
TTATTGTTTCCTCTTAAACCTGACATATACTAATGTGTTATGCTGGTATTAAGATCGCTAGATTTTTTGTTCTTGCGAGTACATTGTTCTTACATATGGTCATATGCATTGTAAAGGTATAACCCTGTGCTCTGGGGGGTTCCAAAAGGAAGCTATGCAAGTAACCCTGATGGTCCGAGTCGCATTATTGAATACCGTCAGATGGTCCAGGTGTGTTTTGCTTTGTAACTCTGCAAGTATGTGACCCTGCTTGTAAGATAGGGTACCAGAAAGAACTACGGAACATTTGGACTAATTCCCACATAATTCATGTGTTCCAAATGAGGCTCCCCACTCAAACAGATCAGCCCAATTAAAGGAACTATATGTGGTTAGTTCGATGCAGGATACATGTTACTTCTCTGATAAACTTTGGACTGCAGGCACTCAATCGCGTAGGTCTTCGTGTTGTTATGGACGTTGTGTACAATCATCTAAACTCAAGTGGTCCTTTTGGTATCACCTCAGTGCTTGACAAGGTTATGTTTTGTTCATTAGTATTGCAACTAAAAGAACATCCATCCTTTTTCTTTTTTTTCTTTGAGTAAGTGTTATAGCGCATCTTTACCATGTTAAAAGTCAAATGAAAGTACTATTCCATTGTACTTGGTTCGCCGAAGAGCATTTCTGTAACTTATTTAAGTACCACCAGTCATGCTACATTGTGTACGAAGTGAAAGAAATATGTAAAAATCGTGTTTGCAAGAAATGGCAAGTATTAGAACTTTGTTTTCACTGTTCCATCGATGTGTTTGTAGATCCTACAAATACATGTAAACTAAACCGGGTGTTTTCTTCGTTTCTTGGTAGAATATTCTGTTATGCCTAAAGTTTAGGACCTTTCTAATCTGTCTTCTTTCTTATTTCTTTATGGTTTATTTACAGATCGTTCCTGGATACTACGTTAGAAGGGATATTAAGGGCCAGATTGAGAACAGCGCAGCTATGAACAATACGGCAAGTGAGCATTTCATGGTTGATAGGTTAATCGTCGATGACCTTCTGAACTGGGCAGTAAATTACAAAGTGAGTGGGCAGTGGTACCAGTATTCTAATTATTGGCATTATATTATGATAATACGAGTCATTTCGGACTTAATGGCTCAGTCACGCTATGCACAGAAAAATTCATGCATCCATGGCAGAGTCTTGCTTCTTCCATTTCCTTCATCTCTGGACAATTTGATGCTGTTTACTTGCCATTCCTTTTCATCATGCTTCTTAACCATCATGTAATTTTTGCCTTAGGTTGATGGGTTCAGATTTGATCTTATGGGCCATATCATGAAACGTACCATGGTAAGTAAGTTCATATCCTTGCTGAGTTAAGTTACGTATGTTGAGTTTTTCTGATATTGTTTGCCCCCACCCCCCAATGATTCAATAAAGTATCACGAGTACATAAATCATTTCCTGTATCTTACATTCCAGAACTACACACCTTGCCCTCATTTTAGAGAGCGCACAAGCACAGCAGCACATCTTTTTATTAAGAGAACACTCAAATAGATACAAGATCTGGGCAGCAAGTGCCGAGATCAAAGACCACACAACACACGCATGGTTCGCGCAACGGTCAAGTGGAATCCTGCCACCAGCACCCTGCCCGCGTCTTGAAGTCATTTGCTATATTGCGGGATCCTTGCTCACACTCTGGAACACTGCTGTTACGCTGCTTCCAAATGGAGCAAACATTGAGGGCAACCGTGGAGTTAAACCCTTCCTTTTGTTAATGGGTCTGCTCTTCTGCATAGTCAGCCGCCACTCCTCCAGGGATGGCAGGGCCATGGCCATCCCAACTAAGTGTGAGACCTCAAAGTTGTCGAAACCATGGGCAGCAGATGAAGAGGTGCTCTGCTGTTTCCAGTTCCTGGGAACACATGGGGACGGTGCCATGGCTGGGGGAGACCATGCACCCAAGCCTATGAGCAGTCCACCTGAGGGGTGCATAAGGTCAAGCCAAAGCAAGAGGGGCACCTGAGCCTTCCATATAATTTTGGGACATGGGAATCCAGTGCAGCCAACAAATAAGACCCTGTACGCAGATTGTGCTGAGTACCTCAAGTCCGAAGACCAAAGCCATAAGACCACGTGCGCCTGGCTGGAGATGAGGGTTGCATCATTAACATGGTACTACACACATACCTGCAATTGCCTACATGAGTTTTACTGGTTAGAATTTCACTAAAACAAAATTTCTGTTTGCAATAGTTGCGAGCCAAATTGTTTTTTATAACACCAAAAATGTACAACTTGACTAATACCCTTCCAGCTTGTGCCTTCAACATATTAACACTTCACCTCGAATTCTTTCAGCAATTTCTCAAAAAAAATGAGGAAATTTCAAGCTCTTAGCTTGGTTACTGATTTTCAAACATTTCCATGGCTTATTGATATATTCAATATTATTCACATTCACTTGTCTATACTTTGCAAGTCAGTCAATTTGGATCATACATTTTTTTGTAGTGAACATGCCAGAATCAAACACCATTCTATGAAATTTTAGTATCAAATGTCCAAGATATGCAGTAATGCTGGTTAATTCTGGAAATGGTTTTCACATGTGCATTTATGACTTACTCATTGGCTCACTACTCACTATAACTGCAATTAGAAAGAAAATTAAATGACAATTTCCTTCTTGTGACTATGTGGCCCACATGAGTGCACAAAATGATTGTATGTAATTGGCTTCCTATATTTGTTGTCAAGTGTATCGCACTGTGCTGGATAACCTTTTTGTTTAAAAAACACAGATGAGAGCAAAATCTGCTCTTCAAAGCCTTACAAGGGATGCACATGGAGTTGATGGTTCAAAAATATACTTGTAAGGACTGATATTGCTTAGTTTCAGAGTAACCAGATTCAATGACAGCAGCAAACATTCTCGGTGTATTGGGCTAACAAGGACAAGGACATTTCCACAGGTATGGTGAAGGATGGGATTTCGGTGAAGTTGCACGCAATCAACGTGGAATAAATGGATCCCAGCTTAATATGAGTGGAACAGGGATTGGTAGGTAAGTCTGAATTTATTACCAACTTACTATTTGCCTAGAGGTGTACAGTTTCATTGTTCTTGATTTGGTTTATTATTATTTTGGTTCTGTTTATCAGGTTAGGCTCTTTTGCTTTGAGATTTGTTTGTTATGCTTTGCGTCGCCTTGACGCCTTCTTATAATAGAAAATGACACACATTTGGGTGTGTGTTTGAGGAAAGAAGCTTATTTGCTGACTGAGAAGTGGGCACCTTTCAGTTTTGACCAGAAGGGTGTTCCTTCTCGTTTTACATTTAAATTACCCAATTCGTCAACTTTTTAACATACCCTCCAAGCATAACTAGATTCTACATTGAGAAGTAAAATTAAAAGGGAATTTTATGTCTCAACAGTCTCTTGTACTGTCAGAACTTTGAAGCTCTGACTCAAAATACCAGAGTGCAGTAAATACTCTAGTAAATAGGTATCGGTATTTCATTTTGGTGTTGGCTCTATATCAACTCTTTTTTCCATACAACATAGTAATATCCATACCGTCATACTTTTCAGCTTCAATGATAGAATGCGGGATGCTGTTAATGGGGGTAATCCATTTGGTAATCCACTACAGCAAGGCTTTACTACTGGTCTGTTCTTACAGGTAATCTTAATGTCCTTTACGCCAACGCTCTTCCTGGAAATGAAAGTTAGGATGTGACATTTCCGTAACCAGTTTCTTGCTTTCAGCATTTGTATGATCGCAACAGTTTCCTTTTTTCCTCTCTTAGTACTGTTTTCCTGAGGTTGGGAATTTCTTTCTGGTTAAGCCATTTTCTGAAACTCATAAGGAGGTTCCTTTTTCTGCAATTAAGTGTTGGCTGTAGCTACTTTAAGGTTCCTAACTTTCTATTAATTGGTGTTGCGCGCCATTAGACCTGTGTACCTCAGAGATCATGTAGTGACGTGTCATCTATAGATCAGAAAATGTTTGCCAGCTAATAAGTTTTGTAATGGTCTCTGCTAGTATTGAGCCATCCTCACTTCCTTGAATATTTTGGATGTTTATCGACTACTTGGATACTATTTTTGTGTGCCCTAGCTGGCACCAATAATTTAGACTTCAAGGTCCGAAGTCTCAACGGGGATTGTTATGCAGAGATGCACTTTACCACATTTATTTAAAATATTTCTAGATTAGTTCCCAGGATTCCATCGTGCTTATTATTCTGTATTTGCCCTTTTGTGCAGCCGAATGGATTTTATCAGGGCAACGAAGCAGATACCAGGGCCGCACTTGCTACTTATGCTGACCACATACAGGTTGGCTATCAATAATCATGTTCTTAAAGATCTGTCCACTGACTGAAAATTAATTTGTTTTTAACCTATCAATTTAATTGAAAGTGTACGCTGTTGATTTTTTCCTTGTTGCAAATAAAATATATATAAATAGCCACGGTTAATCAAGTTTCATGAGATAAGTGGAGGACAATACTTTTGTGCTTTTCTTTTCACACCTGTTAGTCTATCTCACTATCTGTTCCGTGCAATCCATGGTGAATTTTATTTAGGTGGACACAAAAAACTCCTTTCATCGAAATCAGCTGTTAGATTTGATTTACTGGCAAGAGATCAAACATGAGCAAAACTAAGGAGTTGGAGCTAAGCATTCATTTGGATACATTTCGAAAAACGATTTGTTTTGGCACAAATGGAGTTCGATGGGGTAGGTCATGTGAAATGTTAACATTTCAGATAAAAGAAACTGGAATTAAATGTTATTAGTTTTCCCCCTATCAAGTTTTCCATGCAAAATGAAATAATTTCTCCTTAATAAGTTTGTCAGGCAAGATGGTATATTTTTTTTGTACTTTTTTCAGATTGGACTTGCTGGTAATCTGAGGGATTATATACTAATATCTCATACTGGAGAAGCTAAGAAGGGATCAGAAATTTACACTTTTGATGGATTACCAGTCGGCTATACTTCGTCCCCAATAGAAACGGTGTGGTTATTTTTCTTTTGTATTTTCCGAAATAATATGTTTTCTGGCTTGCATGGTTCTAATGTTCGGTACACGGTTGAACTTTTTGTCCCAGATCTTTAATGTACTGCCACCAGTCCTTTACTAAAATACATTCTGTACATTTCAGATAAACTATGTTTCTGCTCATGACAATGAGACTCTGTTTGACGTTATCAGTCTAAAGGTATGGCATGTATCCTGTTATATAAATAACTTCTGGTACACCTCTTTCATCAGTTATTACGGTCTAGTAATCATTGCTTTTCCTTTTCATGTTTTATAAAAAATGAAAATTACAAAACAGACTAGCATGGATTTCCTAACATCTATTTTAATACAATGCTCTATAATTTTAATTGTTAACATCAACAACAACAACAACAACAAGAACCAAGCCTTTCAGTCCCAAACAAGTTGGGGTAGGCTAGAGTTGAAACCCATAAGATCTCGAAACCAAGTCATGGTTCCGGAACGTGGATAGCTAACTTCCACGCACCCCTATCCATGGCTAAATCTTTGTCGATATTCCAAACCTTCAGGTCTCTTTTAATTGTTAACATCACTTGCTGAAATTAGTTTATCCTCTGGAAATCAAACTTTGCATTCACAAAGCAACTATTTAATTCTTGTGATGATACACTTTTACTTTTGAATAAAAAATGCTCATTAGTTTTTTCCCGCAAAGATGAGCTTGATATTTCATTTCTCAAACCTCGCATACTATTGAATTCTCGAACTGTTTTTTGTGTTATTGTTTATACAGACCCTGACTGATGTCTCAGTTGATGAGAGATGCAGGATAAATGTTTTAGCCTCCAGCATGATGGCACTATCTCAGGTTTGTATGTAAACAGAATATGGATCATAAAACCTATAATTTTCCATTGTTCACAGAACTGTGATATTATAGGAATAGGTGACCAAATCAGTCAGTTTCCCCAGAAATAATTTACTGAATCAAAGTAAAATGGTCAATATGGAAAGACTGATCTAGTAGCTCAAGTGACTAACCTAGTGGATTAGGGAATCTAATCTTAGTTTCATTTGTTCTCTTAGCATAATTAATATATTCAGGACGAGGACTCTTTTGCTAGGATGTTTATTCTAAGTAATACCAGAAATTAATATTGTGTTGTTCAGACTTTATCCTATCTTTTCTTCTGATGAAGTACATTTTTCCCAATATGGGAAAGAATATAGTATTTATAATTTAATGCAAATAACAAAAAAATAGTGTACTTTCATACATGAGGTATAACTTGAATTTTTGGGCTAGAGTCCTCAATTTTGTTAACTTGTCCTTTCAGGGAATACCCTTTTTCCATGCTGGTGACGAGATACTGAGATCCAAGTCCATCGATCGAGATTCATATAATTCTGGTGATTGGTTTAACAAGTAATAAACTGCCCTTTCTACCTTGATGAGAACATCAGTTCTTTTCATGAGCTAAAACGATTATCTTTTCCAAGAGAAGAAATTAATTAAAAAATCCTTGAAAAATAATGATTATGACCATACATCTTTGCCGTATACGAAGAATAGTTCAAGGGAAAGTAGTACTTCCCTAGTATCTTTAACTGCTTTTTTTTTACATCTTTAACTGCATGGTGAGGTTCTGTTTTCTTCCTCTTGTTAAGGCTTGATTTTTCATATGAAACAAACAATTGGGGTGTTGGGCTTCCTCCAAGTGAAAAGAATGAAGATAATTGGCCCCTGTAAGTTTCTTAAATTTTGCATCTTTTGTTACCATTATGGTATTTTTCATATATTTGGCCATGTCTTGATAAACTAAAGAACTTAAATGAATGCTTCCATTTTTATTTTTTATAAACATGCATTTGATAGTTTGGAAACAATTTTGCAGGATAAAACCAAAGTTGGAAAATCCATTTTTCAAACCTGCCAAAAGACACATTCTTGCTGTCCTAGAAAGTTTTGTTGACATCCTGAAGATCAGATACTCATCTCCACTTTTTCGTCTAAGTACAGCAAGTGACACTAAGGTACATGTACTCTTCATATCTTTGCCAGCAAATTAGTTTGGACTCTACTTTCAGACCACTGAAGGGCTATAATGTAGACACTCTTTTTCTTTTTCTCTTTTTTCCTTTTTTATTTTTATAGGATGGGTAAAGAATCTGTCGTTCTCGATCTACATGTCCAGCAATGTTTATCGAAATGACCTGTTGTGTAGATCTGACTGCATTCCTGTCATATTTCAGGAAAGGGTTCAGTTTCACAACACAGGGCCCTCCGCGATGCCAGGTGTTATTGTTATGAGCATCGAAGATGCACGAAATGATAGTCCTCAGATGGCTCAGCTAGATGCCAAGTAAGTAGCACCGATGTAATTATCATTTGCATAAAGATCTATTCTTGCAAGATAAACAAAAGATGCAGTCACATTAGTTTCTGGACCTCAATGTCTGGTAGGAGAAGCCCTTGACGTTCTGTGTTGTAGATCTAACCACCAATCACTTTCTGCAGCTTCTCCTATGTCGTGGTCGTCTTCAATGTATGTCCGCATGAAGTATCCATGGATATCCCTGCTCTTGCTTCGATGGCACTGGAGTTGCATCCAGTGCAGGTAACTGTTCCAAGTTGTTTTCGACCTGAGAGATATTCAATTGTTACAGCACTGAACTACTGAGCACTGTTAAATCCCCATAGTTGAGACTTTCAGTCTTAGAACCAATGAAATCAACAACCCAGAACAGAGTTTTAGTCGTAATCTCGTTAAACCAGAACTGGTCACTATTCAGTCTGCAAATTCCAAGGATCAAAACCACTGATGTACTTCATAGTTCTGAGTTTCAGTTTCCTAAAACCAATGGAACATCAATAGAAAAGTTGTGGAAATGGGAGAAGAGTTATAAAACACTAACGAACTGTTTCTTTCAGGTGAGTTCATCAGATGCATTAGTGAGGCAGTCTGCATATGAGGCGGCGACAGGCCGGTTCATTGTACCCAGAAGAACCGCATCAGTGTTTGTCGAACCTCGGTGCTGATTCCTTTCCTTGGGTGAAGAACAAGCTCAGTTTGGCACCGAAGTAAATAAATAGATGAAGAATAAGAGAGGGGATGTACTGCTGCTGTCAGAGTACATTTCTGAAGAAATAAACTGGAGAATAATAAGCTGTCATGGCATGGCTTTGTTTCTTATCCGTTTTGTGTTATATTGAATATTGAAACCAAAATACATATATGTGTATTCTATATTACAACATGCAAAATAATGAAACCATAAGATTTGTACCCCATGTTTACTCTGCATTGAATTTGCTTACTTTTGGTCGCTCACAGCTAGCTACATCGATCTTCAATCGACCATAATGCTGGCCAAAAAGGGAAAAAAATGCGAAGTGAAGAAGCTTAATTGTGTAGTACGTTAGCTTCCACTGAACACGAATAGTACTCTCCAGCCCTAAGTCATGACGATTGATCTGACAAAAGAAAAGGGGCAGTTTGAGGAAGGACATGCACAAGTTACTCCCTCCATTCCATCTTAATTGTTTTTTTAGGGACCATATTAATTGTTGTTGATTTAGTAGTATACTTTTCTTTTATTTCTAGAGTATGTTTTAATTCCCACTGTGTGTTTGTGTCGTCGTGGTGAACGAGCAGATGCCATGGGATGGCTTATCTTGGGGCCGAATGGACGCTAGAGGATTCGGGGGAGGGTTTGTGACTAGATGGACGAACTTCCGGATGCTTTCCTCAAGAACTTGGCCAAGGCCAGGGGTAGAAGAAGAAAGACACAAGGACGAACTCGCTCTAGATCACCATGTTCATTGATCTCCAGACAGGTTACAGGTTGTTCTCTCTACTGTGGATCGCGCGTATGAAAGAGGCTGCTCCCTCTCCTTATATAGGGGAGAGGGTGGCTTACAGAACAAGAAACCCTAATGGGATCTTTGACTAGACAAACTACTTTACAAAGATACTTTATAAAGCTACTTTAATCATAGATGACGCCGGGGTCTTCTTTATACATGGAGGCCGACGTCTTCCGGCTTCTTTGACCGTCATCCTCCTCTTTGTCTTCTAGTCTTCGTTTAAAGCTACTTTGCTTAGCTCATCCTTGTCCTTTAGCTCCTGACGGAATCTTTGACCAGTCAGCCGGCATGTTCTTCCTTCCGGTGCGCCGGTATCTTTCCTTCCTGGTTCCGGTATACCCCTCTTGAGGATACCGGCTTAGCTTTACTTAGCCAACTCTATTTTCTTATCCCGGCTTGATTATTAAACCGGTATCTTGAAGGGTGAGACCATCCGGTATGACATATCTTTGGCATACCGGGGGTCATCCCCCAACATTAGTCCCCGAAGCTGGTATAGTCTGGCGGATTCTATCCAACAGACCATGCCGGGTTTCCGTATCTTTGGATACCGGTTTAACTCTCTCGCTCTTTGGTTCAAATCCGGCATCTTTGCTCGGACTCACATTTTCTATGTTCCCAAGGCATTCTCCGGCATCTTGCTCTCCGGTATCTTGGTCATTAAGTACTTCCTCGGCGAAGTCGAGAATATATCGGGTTCCGCGCCTGACAGAGACATGCGCACTGTGACTGTCGCGCCAGTGTCAGTAGTCACTTCCGTTCGGCTTCCGCGCGCGCATTAATTGAGCCGCACCGGATCCCAACCACTTCTCCGGATCCTGTGTGCCCCCCTGTGGCCCTCTTCTTCCGCTCGTGTATCCTCATGCCACGTGGCCATACGCGAGGCGAACCGTCGCGGCCCACGACTGAACCGCTACGGTCCGGCGGTTCTTGGCCCACCTCTTTTTCTTTATAAGGGCAAAACCGCCCCTTCTCCTTCTTCTTCTTCGCATTCTCCACTTCCTCGCGCACTGCCGTTCTTCGCTCGCACGCCTCCGCCGCGCCTTTGCTCGCTCGAGTTCCGCCGCCCAGCAAACTCTCTCGAGCGCGCCGCCGGACGCCGCCGGACTTCTCCGCGGGAAAAACTTCCGCGGCGCTTCCTTTTCCGCCGCGGCATTGGAGCTTCTTCGAGTTCCTCCCCACCTCGCCGTCGCCGGACCTCTCCGTCTGCAGCGAGCCCGCTCCGACGCCGGTGGTCACTTCCCTGTGCGATTCTGCCGCTCCAGGTTAGTCCTTTTTCCCATTTACTCTTCTTTTACTCGCAGTTCAGATCTTGAATTGAAAGCCTATTTATTCTTTCCTTTTCTTTGCTTTTTCTGTTCTTCGTAGATCTTCTCGCGAGGGTAGTTTTTAGGGAATCTGTTTCTTCCGAGTAGATACCAAAAACCTCTTGAATCCTAATGTCTTCCGAACAATACGCTTCCTCCTCTTCCTCCGGTAACCCGGAAGATCCCGCATCTGACGGGGTCAGCGCTAAACTTGCGCGGACGGAAACCGAGAGCTCCCAAGAACAAGATGCCGGAAGCTCCAGCCAAGCTTCCGGCACCAATCTTTCCGAGGTTACCCGCGGGGCCTGGATGGGCTCCAGCGTGAGTAAGTATGAGATCGACTGGTTATACCGGTCCCGGAGGATTCCGGAAGGAGTTTCCTGCCGGATTCCCGGCAAAGAGATCGAACCGGTGCTCGAACCCGGCGAACGTGTTGTCTTTCTTGCTCATTTTGAGCGCGGCTTCGGCCTTCCCGTTTCTTCCTTTTTCCGGGATTTCCTTGACTTCTACAAACTCCAACCTCACCATCTTCCTGGCAATGCCATCTTCTATCTTTCTTGCTATGTCACCTTCATGGAGGCATACATCGGCATTCGTCCCACTCGTGAGACGTTTGCTCGATTCTTCGCCCTTCGGATTAATTCCGTTCAGGGCGTAGATATTCCTCCTCCTAAACCTCCCGTGCAATGTGGGTCTTGCATCATCGGCTCCCGTCAAGGGAGCCCCTTTTTCAAGTTTTCCGGTCTCGAGTCATGCCGGTCATGGCAAGGGACCTTCTTTTACGTTAAGAACAACGGCGCCGCAGATCTCATCGATCTGCCACCTTTTGATCCGGCGCCGCCCTCAAAGACCAATTGGGGCTACAATCCGAAGGAGTCTCACAATGAGACAAACCGGATTATACGTTTCATGAAACAGCGCATGAAGGACACCGACCTCTGCTCTGACGATATCATCCGCACTTTCATTTCGCGCCGGGTGCTTCCTCTCGCGCGCCGCGCCCACAAGATGAGCGAGATGTATGGTCCCGGCGATCCTACCAAGATCACCGGCCTGCCTCTCAACAAGAGGGACGTCGTCCTCAAGGCCAGGCAAATCTGCCAGACCTCCATGCCGGAAGACTGGGAATGGGGCCTCCGGCCTCTTAGCTCCACTAACCCCCGACCCAAGAAGTAAGAAATTACACAACTCGGGTCGGTTTTGCCGGTAACTTTTGCATTGCGATTGACCTCTTTTTTCTCCTTTGTTTTCTCGGGCCAAGGACCGCTTCCCCCGGATCGAATCCGACAAGCGAGGCCGCTGCCGGAAGCGCGGTCTCGACAAGTTTGACCCCGACCCCGTCATCTTTTGGAAGGATCTAAAGATGGGCCGGACTCCTGCCGCGCGCCTCGGCAAAGCCCCGCCGGAACCTTCCGGTTCGTCTGATGAGTTAACCATTCTTGAGGTAGCTTTTCTTTCATTCCTCTCATACTTTTTGCTATTGTCCTTCTGTAGATACACCCTCAGCCAACCTTAACCCACGGATCCATGAGCATGCGACGCCGCTGCAGGCCGAGGCCGGCAAAGAGTTTGTTGACAAACTCATGGCCCAGGAACTCAAGGCCCAGGGCAAGAAGAACAAGACCCCGGCCTCTGATGCCGGCTCGAGCCAACCTCCTGCTGCCAAGCGCTTTCGGACCGAACCCGTCGCGGGCAAGGTCGTTGCCATGAAGCGCCGCAGCGTATGCCGACGGCCACCGGGTAAAGCTTCTTCTTGTGCTTGTTCTATTTCCACCAAGTTCTTTTTCGGTTGCTTTTTCTCAATCTTTCTTTCTTTTCTTTCTTTCAGCCCCGCACTCAAGCTTGGCCCCCGGCCCGAGGGCTCTGCCGGCTCGGCCAGGACCTCGACTACTCCTCCTCACTCCAGTCCGGTACCCTCTGGTGCCGGCAACATCTCTGCCTCCCCTCTAGGGGGCACAACAAGTTCGGGGCGCGCGGCCCCTACACCGCCAGATCCCCGCACGGAGGAGGACTTTGCCTCCCCTCCAGAGACCCAAGACACCGGCGCCAGCAACATGGGCGCCGGAAAAGAACCTGCCGGGCGGGCGGAACATTCTGTTCCTCCCGTCCCTGAGAAGAAGAAAAAGAAGAAGACTTCTTCCAGGACCGGGCCGGAAGCTTCCGCGCCGGAGACTACAGCACCGCCACCGCCACCGGAAACCTCTGGTCCTCAAGCAACGGGGCCTGCGCCAACGCCTCCACCGACCCAAGAAGCTCCTGCGGCAGCGCCTAAGTTGTTGGAGATATGCCCAAGAGGCAATAATAAAAGTGGTTATTATATATCTTTATGTTTATGATAAAAGTTTATATACCATGCTATAATTGTATTAACTGAAACATTGATACATGTGTGATATGTAAACAAACAAAGAGTCCCTAGTAAGCCTCTTAACTAGCTTGTTGATTAATAGATGATTAGTTTCATAATCATGAACATTGGATGTTATTAATAACAAGGTTATATCATTGTATGAATGATGTAATGGACACACCCAATTAAGCGTAGCATAAGATCACGTCATTAAGTTATTTGCTATAAGCTTTCAATACATAGTTACCTAGTCCTTATGACCATGAGATCATGTAAATCACTTATACCGGAAAGGTACTTTGATTACATCAAACGCCACCGCGTAAATGGGTGGTTATAAAGGTGGGATTAAGTATCCGGAAAGTATGAGTTGAGGCATATGGATCAATAGTGGGATTTGTCCATCCCGATGACGGATAGATATACTCGGGCCCTCTCGGTGGAATGTCGTCTAATGTCTTGCAAACATATGAATAAGTTCATAAGAGACTACATACCACGGTACGAGTAAAGAGTACTTGTCAGGAGACGAGGTTGAACAAGGTATAGTGTGATACCGATGATCAAACCTCGGACAAGTAAAATATCGCGTGACAAAGGGAATTGGTATCGTATGTGAATGGTTCATTCGATCACTAAAGTCATCGTTGAATATGTGGGAGCCATTATGGATCTCCGGATCCCGCTATTGGTTATTGGTCGGAGTGAGTACTCAACCATGTCCGCATAGTTCGCGAACCGTAGGGTGACACACTTAAAGTTGGATGTTGAAATGGTAGAACTTGAATATGGAATGGAGTTCGAATATTTGTTCGGAGTCCCGGATGTAATCCCGGACATCACGAGGAGTTCCGGAATGGTCCGGAGAATAAGATTCATATATAGGATGTCATTTTATGTGAATAAAATGATGCGGAAGGTTCTATGGAAGGTTCTAGAAGGTTCTAGAAAAGTCCGGAAGAAACCACCAAGGAAGGTGGAGTCCACATGGGACTCCACCTCCATGGCCGGCCAACCCTAGTGGGGGAGGAGTCCAAAGTGGACTCCCCCTTAGGGGGCCGGCCACTCCCCTATGGAAGGTGGAATTCCCACCTCTAGTGGGAGGGAAGGTTTCCCACCATATGGAAGGTTTTGGGTTCGGGTCTTATTCGAAGACTTGTAGTCCAACACTTGGGGCTTCCACCTATATATAGAGGGCCAAGGGGAGGGGGCCGGCCACACAAAAGCCATAGCTTGGCCGCACCCCTATAGTGGCCGGCCACCCCTCTCCCCAAACCCTAGCGCCCCGCTCCTCCACCATATCCCGCACGCTTAGCGAAGCTCCGCCGGATTTCTCCACCGCCACCGACACCACGCCGTCGTGCCGTCGGATTCAAGAGGAGCTACTACTTCCGCTGCCCGCTGGAACGGGGAGGTGGACGTCGTCTTCATCAACAACCGAACGTGTGACCGAGTACGGAGGTGCTGCCCGTTCGTGGCGCCGGAACCGATCGTGATCAAGATCTTCTACGCGCTTTTGCAAGCGGCAAGTGAACGTCTACCGCAGCAACAAGAGCCTCCTCTTGTAGGCTTTGGAATCTCTTCAAGGGTGAGTCTCGATAATCCCCTCGTTGCTACCGTCTTCTAGATTGCATCTTGGCTTGGATTGCGTGTTCGCCGTAGGAAAATTTTTGTTTTCTATGCTACGTTATCCTACAAAGTGGTATCGTAGCCGTGTCTATGCATAGATGGTTGCACGAGTAGAACACAATGGTTTGTGGGCGTTGATGCTCTTGTTATCTTTAGTTGAGTACTTTGCATCTTTGTGGCATAGTGGGATGAAGCGGCTCGGCTAACTTTACATGACCGCGTTCATGAGATTTGCTCCACGCTTGACATGCAACTTGTATTGCATAAGTGGCTTTGCGGGTGTCTCGTCTCTCCTACTATAGTGAAGATTCAATTTACTCTTCTATTGACAACACTAGTATCACCGTTGTGGTTCATGTTCGTAGGTAGATTGGATCTTGCTCGAAAACCCTAAACCACGTAAAATATGCAAACCAAATTAGAGAACGTCTAACTTGTTTTTGCAGGGTTTGGTGATGTGATATGGCCATAATGTGATGATGAATATGTATGAGATGATCATTATTGTATTGTGGCAACCGGCAGGAGCCTTATGGTTGTCTTTAAATTTCATGTTGAGTAGTATTTCAAAAGTAGTTGTAATAGTTGCTACATGGAGGACGATCATGAAGACGGCGCCATTGACCTTGGTGCTTCGCCGACGATGATGGAGATCATGCCCGTTGATGATGGAGATCATGTCCGTGCTTTGGAGATGAAGATCAAAGGCGCAAAGACACAAAAGGGCCATATCATATCACATATGAACTGCATGTGATGTTAATCCTTTTATGCATCTTATTTTGCTTAGATCGCGACGGTAGCATTATAAGATGATCCCTCTCACTAAAATCTCAAGATAATAAAGTGTTCATCCTTAGTAGCACCGTTATCAAGTCTTATCGTTTCGAAGCATCTCGTGATGATCGGGTGTGATAGATTCGATAAGTACATATAACGGGTGCAAGACAGTTTTGCACATGCGGATACTAAGGTGGCCTTGACGAGCCTAGCATGTAAAGACATGGTCTCGGAACACGTGATACCGAAAGGTAGAGCATGAATCATATGATTGATATGATGAACACTTTGAGTGTTCGCCATTGAAATTACATCTTGTCTCGTGATGATCGGGCATAGGTGTGATGGATTTGGTTCGTGTGATCACTAAGACAATGCGAGGGATATTGTTTTGAGTGGGAGTTCACCTAGATTTTTAATTATGTAGAATTAAAATTTGAACTCAATTTGTCATAAACTTAGTCTAAACTATTGCAAATATGTTGTAGATATGGCGTCCTCAATCAATTTTAACCAGTTCCTAGAGAAAGAAAAGCTTAAGAGCAATGGTAGCAACTTCACCGACTGGTTCCGTCATGTGAGGATTTTCCTCAATGGCGGAAATCTGCAATATGTGCTTGATGCACCGCTAGGTGACCCTCCTGCAGAAACTGAAACCGATGAAGTAAAGAATGTTTACATGACTCGGAAAACTCGGTACTCTCAAGTTCAGTGTGCCATCTTATGCAGTCTGGAATCCGATCTTCAAAAACGTTTTGAGCACCACGATCCTCATGAGTTGATAAAAGAGTTGAAGACTATTTTTGAGACTCATGCGGCCGTGGAATGCTATGAAGCATCGAAACATTTTTTCAGCTGTATGATGGAAGAAGGCAGCTCCATTAGTGAGCACATGCTCGTTATGACCGGGCATGCGAAGAAACTCAGTGACTTGGGAATACTGATTCCTAACAGACTAGAATTAATCGTGTCCTTCAATCACTGCCACCTAGTTACAAGAACTTTGTGATGAACTACAACATGCAGAACATGAACAAAGAGTTACCTGAACTCTTTGGCATGCTAAAAGCTGCTGAGATTGAGATCAAGAAAGAGCACCAAGTGTTGATGGTCAACAAGACCACCGAGCTTCAAGAAACAGGGCAAGTCTAAAGGCAAGAACAAGAAGAGTGGCAAGAAAGCTGCCACGCCTCCTGTGAAACCTAAGTCCGGCCCTAAGCCCGATGCTGAGTGTTATTACTCGCAAGGAGAAGGGACACCGAAAGCGTAATTGCTCCAAGTATTTGGCGGATCCGAAGAGCGGCCTTGTCAAGAAGAAGAAAGAAGGTATATCCGATATACATGTTATAGATGTTTATCTCACTAGTTCTCGTTCTAGTACCTGGGTATTTGATACTCGGTTCGGTTGCTCATATTTGTAACTCGAAACGGGAACTAAAGAATAAACGACAACTCGCTGAAAGATGAAGTGACGATGCGCGTTGGAAACGGATCCAAGGTCAATGTGATCGCAATCGGGACACTTCCTCTACATCTACCTTCGGGATTAGTTTTAAGCCTAAATAATTGTTATTATGTACCCGCGTTGAGCATGAACATTATATCGGGATCTTGTTTAATGCAAGACGGGTATTCATTCAAGTCTGAGAATAATGGTTGTTCTATTTGTATGAATAATATCTTTTATGGGCGAGCACCACAAAAGAATGGCTTATTTCGTTAGATCTCGATAGTAGTAATACGCATATACATAACATTGATGCTAAGCGAATTAAATTGAATGATAATTCTACTTATATGTGGCAATCGTCGTCTTGGTCATATTGGAGTGAAACGCATGAAGAAACTCCATACTGATGGATTACTTGAATCACTTGACTTTGAGTCACTTGATAGATGCGAAGCATGTCTGATGGGAAAAATGACTAAGACTCCATTCTCGGGTATGATGGAGCGAGCTACTGACTTATTGGAAATCATACACACAGATGTATGTGGACCAATGAGTGTAGCATCGCGCGGTGGTTATCGTTATGTTCTAACCTTCACAGATGATTTGAGTAGATATGGGTATATCTATTTAATGAAACATAAATCCGAAACTTTCGAGAAGTTTAAGGAATTCCAAAGTGAAGTAGAAAATCAACGTAACAAGAAGATTAAATTTCTACGATCCGATCGCGGAGGTGAATATCTGAGTTATGAGTTTGGCATGCATTTAAAGAAATGCGGAATACTTTCACAATTGACACCGCCGGGAACACCACAACGAAACGGTGTGTCCGAACGTCGTAATCGAACTCTCTTAGATATGGTTCGTTCTATGATGTCTCTTACTGATTTGCCGTTATCATTTTGGAGTTATGCATTAGAGACAGCCGCATTCACTTTAAATAGAGCACCATCAAAATCCGTTGAAACGACGCCGTATGAATTATGGTTTAATAAGAAACCTAAGTCTGTCGTTCCTAAAAGTTTGGGGTTGCGAAGCCTATGTAAAAAAGTTACAACCGGACAAGCTAGAACCCAAAGCGGAGAAATGCGTCTTCATAGGATACCCTAAGGAAACTATAGGGTACACTTTCTATCACGAGATCCGAAGGCAAGATCTTTGTTGCTAAGAACGGAACCTTTCTTGAGAAAGAATTTCTCACTAAAGAAGTGACTCGGAAGAAAAGTAGAACTCGATGAGATTGAAGAATCTCTACTCGTTGATCGAGTAGCGCAAGTACCGGAAAATGTTCCTGTACCACCTACACCGGCAACGAGAGGAAGCTAATGATAATGATCATGAAACTTCAAATGAGACAGCTACTGAACCTCGCAGATCGACAAGGGATCGAGCCACTCCAGATTGGTATGATCCTTGTCTAAATGTCATGATTGTGGATAACAATGATGAAGACCCTGCGACGTATGAAGAAGCGATGATGAGCCCAGATTCCAACAAATGGCAAGAAGCCATGAAATCCGAAATGGGATCCATGTATGATAACAAAGTATGGACTTTGGTAGAATTACCTGATAGCCGCAAGGCTGTCGAGAATAAATGGATCTTCAAAAGAAAAACAGATGCCGATGGTAATATTACTGTCTATAAAGCTCGACTTGTCGCAAAGGGTTTCCGACAAATTCAAGGTGTTGACTACGATGAGACTTTCTCACCTGTAGCGAAGCTAAAATCAGTGAGGATTTTGTTAGCAATAGCTGCATTTTTCGATTATGAAATTTGGCAGATGGATGTCAAAACGGCGTTCCTTAATGGTGACATTGAGGAAGAGTTGTATATGGTACAACCCAAAGGTTTTGTCGATCCTAAAAATGCTGACAAAGTATGCAAACTTCAGCGTTCAATCTATGGACCGAAGCAAGCATCAAGAAGTTGGAACCGACGCTTTGATAAGGTGATCAAAGACTTCGGGTTTATACAGTGTCATGGAGAGGCCTGTATTTACAAGAAAGTGAGTGGGAGCTCCGTAGCATTCCCGATATTATATGTAGATGACATATTATTGATTGGGAATGATATAGAACTATTAAGCAGATGTAAAGGGTTATTTGAATAATAGTTTTTCAATGAAAGACCTTGGTGAAGCATCATATATATTAGGCATCAAGATTTATAGAGATAGATCAAGACGTCTAATAGGGCTATCACAGAGTACATACCTGGACAAGATTCTGAAAAAGTTTAGAATGGACGAAAGTAAGAAAGGATTCTTACCTATGTTACCGTGCAAGGTCTTGAGTAAGACTCAAGGACCGGCTACGGCGAAGAAAGAGAAAGGATGAGTCGGATCCCCTATGCCTCGGCAGTAGGCTCTATCATGTATGCCATGCTATGTACAAGACCGGATATAGCACATGCTCGTTAGTTTGACTAGCGGATATCAAAGTGATCCAGGGATAGAACATCGGACAGCGGTCAAGAATATCCCGAAGTACTTGAAAAGAACTAAGGATATGTTTCTTTGTTATGGAGGTGACCAAGAGCTCGTTGTAACAAGTTACACCGATGCAAGTTGGAACACCGATCCCGATGACTCTAAGTCACAATGCGGGTACGTGTTTATATTGAATGGTGCTGCAGTGAGCCGGGCAAGCTCGAAGCAAGTGCACGGTGGCGAAATCCTCAACAGAATCGGAGTACATAGCGGCTTCCGGAGGCTTCATCGAAGCGGTATGGATGAAGAGGTTCATTGTAGAGCTCGGTGTGGTTCCTAGTGCATTGGACCCACTAGTCATCTATCGTGACAACATGGGTGCCATTGCCAATGCACAAGAACCAAGGTCACACAAGAGGCTGAAGCATATCAAGCTGCGTTACCACTCGATTCGCGAGTACATCGAAGATGGAGAAGTAAAGATTTGCAAAGTACACACTGATCTGAATGTAGCGGATCCGTTGACTAAAGCTCTCCCTAGGGCAAAGCATGACCAACACCGTAATGCCATGGGTGTTAGGTACCTTACAATGTAATCTAGATTATTGACTCTAGTGCAAGTGGGAGACTCGTTGGAGATATGCCCAAGAGGCAATAATAAAAGTGGTT
The DNA here is from genome assembly GCF_022539505.1 of Lolium rigidum. Classification (NCBI taxonomy): domain Eukaryota; kingdom Viridiplantae; phylum Streptophyta; class Magnoliopsida; order Poales; family Poaceae; genus Lolium; species Lolium rigidum. Next base: position 46,996,509 of record NC_061509.1, read on the forward strand.
ATTATATATCTTTATGTTTATGATAAAAGTTTATATACCATGCTATAATTGTATTAACTCGAAACATTGATACATGTGTGATATGTAAACAAACAAAGAGTCCCTAGTAAGCCTCTTAACTAGCTTGTTGATTAATAGATGATTAGTTTCATAATCATGAACATTGGATGTTATTAATAACAAGGTTATATCATTGTATGAATGATGTAATGGACACACCCAATTAAGCGTAGCATAAGATCACGTCATTAAGTTATTTGCTATAAGCTTTCAATACATAGTTACCTAGTCCTTATGACCATGAGATCATGTAAATCACTTATACCGGAAAGGTACTTTGATTACATCAAACGCCACTCGCGTAAATGGGTGGTTATAAAGGTGGGATTAAGTATCCGGAAAGTATGAGTTGAGGCATATGGATCAATAGTGGGATTTGTCCATCCCGATGACGGATAGATATACTCCGGGCCCTCTCGGTGGAATGTCGTCTAATGTCTTGCAAGCATATGAATAAGTTCATAAGAGACTACATACCACGGTACGTAGTAAAGAGTACTTGTCGAGAGACGAGGTTGAACAAGGTATAGTGTGATACCGATGATCAAACCTCGGACAAGTAAAATATCGCGTGACAAAGGGAATTGGTATCGTATGTGAATGGTTCATTCGATCACTAAAGTCATCGTTGAATATGTGGGAGCCATTATGGATCTCCGGATCCCGCTATTGGTTATTGGTCGGAGTGAGTACTCAACCATGTCCGCATAGTTCGCGAACCGTAGGGTGACACACTTAAAGTTGGATGTTGAAATGGTAGAACTTGAATATGGAATGGAGTTCGAATATTTGTTCGGAGTCCCGGATGTAATCCCGGACATCACGAGGAGTTCCGGAATGGTCCGGAGAATAAGATTCATATATAGGATGTCATTTTATGTGAATAAAATGATGCGGAAGGTTCTATGGAAGGTTCTAGAAGGTTCTAGAAAAGTCCGGAAGAAACCACCAAGGAAGGTGGAGTCCACATGGGACTCCACCTCCATGGCCGGCCAACCCTAGTGGGGGAGGAGTCCAAAGTGGACTCCCCCTTAGGGGGCCGGCCACCCCCCCTATGGAAGGTGGAATTCCCACCTCTAGTGGGAGGGAAGGTTTCCCACCATATGGAAGGTTTTGGGTTCGGGTCTTATTCGAAGACTTGTAGTCCAACACTTGGGGCTTCCACCTATATATAGAGGGCCAAGGGGAGGGGCCGGCCACACAAAAGCCATAGCTTGGCCGCACCCCTATAGTGGCCGGCCACCCCTCTCCCCAAACCCTAGCGCCCCGCTCCTCCACCATATCCCGCACGCTTAGCGAAGCTCCGCCGGATTTCTCCACCGCCACCGACACCACGCCGTCGTGCTGTCGGATTCAAGAGGAGCTACTACTTCCGCTGCCCGCCGGAACGGGGAGGTGGACGTCGTCTTCATCAACAACCGAACGTGTGACCGAGTACGGAGGTGCTGCCCGTTCGTGGCGCCGGAACCGATCGTGATCAAGATCTTCTACGCGCTTTTGCAAGCGGCAAGTGAACGTCTACCGCAGCAACAAGAGCCTCCTCTTGTAGGCTTTGGAATCTCTTCAAGGGTGAGTCTCGATAATCCCCTCGTTGCTACCGTCTTCTAGATTGCATCTTGGCTTGGATTGCGTGTTCGCCGTAGGAAAATTTTTGTTTTCTATGCTACGTTATCCTACATAAGCCGCCGCCGGTGTCCCTCAAGCCGGGGGCGTTACGCGGGAAGGATGCGGACGGCAGCTCCTCAGGCGGCGCGCAGCCATTGGTGCTGCACACCGGGCCTGCCACCATGACGGTCCAAGACAAACCTTCCGGCCTCTTAGGCCGAATCGTTGAGCTCAAACGTGGAGGCCAGGACTTGGGGCCTCTCCTTCCTTACGCCCAGCGCTGGAACGCTGCGGACATCTCCGCAGCTACCCGCGGCATAGGGAAGGACCGCCTTCCGGCGCCAGATCCTGCCGGCCCTCGCTCAACCGAAGAACACTTCACGCGCCTCAAGCGCGCTGTGAAGGAGTTCGACAGCGCGTGGTACGACGCCACCGCCAACGTAGTGGTAAGTTTTATCAACTTTTCTTGTAAATTTTCTTGATGCCGGTTTTCCTCTTTGCCGGATCTTGTCTATCCTCCCAGTCCCCGAGTTTTGGGTTTAGAGTGCAACTCTGAGCGCGAAACTTCCTTTTTAAAGAATTTGCGGAACCGGCATCTATCTCTTAGCGCAAAACTCTTTCTTTAAAGATGCCGCAAACTCCCAGTCCCCGAGTTTTGGGTTGAGAGCCCGCTCTTAGCGCAAAACTCACTAGACATGCACGGAACCGGCATCACCAGTCCCCGGGTTTCGGGTTAAAAACCTTTGTGCTTCACTAACGTCACTTCCTTAAACAGAGCACGGCCGACGCCCGGAAAGCCCTCTTTGAGGAGCTTCTATGGGAGCACCGGAGCCTTGCTGAGGCACACAGCAAGTGCCTAGGTAATTTCTCGCAGCTCCGACATCTTTTCACCGGAATGTTTTTCTTTTCTTTGTGACTTACAAGTTTTGTGTACAACAGCTGTTCCGGAAGCCTCCATTGAGGCCCTCAAGGAGCAGGTTGCCAAGCTCCAAGGTACAACTTCTATCCGGTTGACTTGCTTCTCCCTTGCCTTTGTGTTTTGCTAATATCTTCTCTTCCGGTTCTTAGCTGAGAAGGAGCAGCTCATCCGGGATCACCAGGAGGCCTTGGACGCCCAAAGGGACATCTCCAGAGAGCTCAAGGACCAGGCTATGCAGGCCGCAGTCCGGTACGCGGAGGAGCTGAAGGCCGCCGAAGCTGCCGCGGAGGCCGAGGCTAAATGAGGCGCTAGAGGATGCCGGCAATACCAATGTGGTGTTGCGGGCAGAAGCTGGAGGAGAGCGCCAAGGCGCTAAAAGCAGCCGAGGGCAAAGCCGCCAAAGCGCACAAGGCTGCCGCGGAGGAGGCCAGGAAAGCCCAGAAAGCAGCCGAGAGCGAGGTTGCGCGGCTGAAAGCGGAACAGAAGGAGTACGACCTTCTGGTCACGCGGACTGACGCGCTTGCCCTCCGTAAGTTTCTTTTTCTTTCTTTTCCGGTTTCTGCTTAAAAGCTTGCCTGTTCCGGTATCATATACTTAGCTGTTGTGTGTCTCGCAGAGCTCTTTCCGGACTCCCAGGCCCATGCCGCGAAGAAGGTTGCGGAGCATCGGGCCAAGCAGGCCGGCGCCAACTTGGGTGCACCTTGGGATCCCTACGATTACTTGGTTGCCCTGAGCGCGCGGTTCTCCCACATGCGCTCAGTGGATCGGAACCTTTCCGACATCCCTGAAGTAGCCTCCCAACTTTTCAAGACCCTCTGGCCTGGTGAAGCGGTGTCGGATACCTTCTCTTTGATCAGCGACCGGCTAAAGGGTGGCTGCAGAAGGATCCGGGAGTGGCGGTGCTCTCGCTGCCCGTGCCGGAGCGGACTCCGCGCTGCGCATTGCCTCGCTCCCCGGTATCCGGAGCTGGACTCGGATGCCTTCATCGGCGTGCGTGAAGGTGCTCCTACTGATGTGGATCCGGTTCTCACCGCTAAGCGGCAGGACCGCGCGTACCACATCGCGGAGTACGCCGACATGCGCACCTTCATCCCCCTCCGAGAAGATGTCAAAGATTATCTGAGCGAGGAGGAGGAGGATGAAGGCGAAGACGTGCCACCGCCAACTCCCGATGCCGGCGCCACTCCCCGGAAGCTCTCGCTGCCTGATTATCTACTTTGAGGCATAACCTCGCTATGATGTTTGGCCCTGCGTGGCTTAAGACAATATTCTGTTAAATTCTGCCCCGGTATGCCGGGGCTTATGATGTAAAACTTTAAATCTGCTCATGGTTGACGTACAACATTTTGTGCCGGTAAGCTATACCGGTAGCTAATTATCTTAAGTTGCCTTAACATTTTTGCATTTGGTTCTGCTTTTATCCTGCACTTGCAAAGATTCCCAAATTGTTTCTGCATCCAATTCGATGCACACTTGGTTCTTTTGCCTTGGCTCTGCCTGCCTTCTCTGGGCGTTCTTTGGCGTATGAGCACAAGGTTCTTTCACCAAATAAGCATTTTCTTGAACTTAGAAATAATTCGAAATTTTGCAAAAAACCGGAATAACCGGGGTTAGTCAAATTTTTCCGGATTGTTCTTTCCCGGTTCCTCTCTCCACAGTTCATGTGCTTATCCCCTACCGGTTTATCTTGCTTGCCATGAAGCCAAGTTATGGACAACAGCGAGTCGAAGACTCCGGTAGGGTTTAGCACACTACTAAACCGGAAAGAAAAAACGTTCAATAAGCAACCAGTAGACAGAAAAAATAGACATGTTTCATGCAATTCAATAAGGGTAGTCCCCGAGACTCATTCGAGGTTCCGACATCTTTTATTCATAGCAATCAAGGTACAAAAAAGAAACTCTTACAGCACCACTTCAAGAGTAGAAGGGACGCAACAACGCTACATTCCATGGGCGTTTGGTCTCCTCTCCTGACTTGTCCGCCTTTCCTTTCTTCCATTCCTGCGCATCAATTAAGTAATATGCATCATTGTGGAGAGCCTTGCTCACAATGAAAGGTCCTTCCCATGGAGGGGACAGCTTGTGCCTGCCTTCAGTGCGCTGCACCAGGCGTAAAACCAGGTCTCCTTCTCGGAATACCCTCGGGTTTACCTTCCGGCTATGATAGCGTCGGAGGTTCTGCTGGTAAATGGCTGTTCTTGCCAAAGCTAGCTCTCTTGCTTCTTCTAGCAAGTCTACATCATTTTCTCTAGCCTCTTTTACCTCTTCTTCGGTATAGAGCTGCACCCTTGGTGAATCATGGAGAATGTCGGTTGGTATGACCGCTTCTGCTCCATAAACCATGAAGAATGGTGTGTATCCGGTAGACCGGTTCGGAGTTGTTCTTAGACTCCACAGCACTGATGGTAGCTCATCGATCCAACATCCCGGCGACTTTTCCATTGCATCAATGAGTCTTGGTTTGATACCGGAAAGTACCAACGCATTTGTCCTTTCAACTTGACCATTGCCTTGCGGGTGCGCCACTGAGCACAAATCCAGCCGGATGTTTTTGCTTTCACAGAACCGCTTGAATTCTCCTTGGGCAAAGTTCGTGCCATTGTCAGTTATGATACTGTGTGGGTATCCATATCGCAGGATTACATCTTTCAGGAATTTTACTGCTGTGTGGCCATCACACTTTGCGATAGGCTTCACCTCCAGCCACTTGGTGAATTTATCCACCATTACTAAGATGTGGGTCATGTTTCCCCTCGCGGTTTTGAACGGTCCAACCATGTCCAAACACCACACAGCGAAAGGCCAAGTTAGCGGTATGGTTTTCAAGCCGGATGCTGGGGTATGGTTTTGCTTAGCGTACCTCTGGCAGCCATTGCATTTCCTTACCAAATCCTCAGCATTGTCTAAGGCTGTGGGCCAGTAGAACCCATGCCGGAACACCTTTGCTACCAAAGCCCTCGAAGAGGCATGGTGCCCGCATTCTCCTCGATGAATTTCCTCAAGCATTTCTCTTCCTTCTTCCGGCTCCACACACCTTTGGAGGACACCGGTAACACTTCTCTTGTACACCTCGCCATTGATGATGGTGTAAGCTTTGGACCTTCTCTGTATCCTTCTTGATTCATTTTCGTCAACCGGCAAGGTGCCGTTGATCAGGAATTCCTTAATAGGTTTAACCCAAGATGGTGTCTCTCTGACCACAAACACCGGCATGTCTATGTCCATGCTGTCCACAAGCATTGCCTCTTCCGGCATGGGCGTCGCAGTCCCCGAGTTTACCGGTACAGTCCCCGAGTTTGCCGGAGTAGTCCCCGAGTTTGCCGGAGTAGTCCCCGGGTTTCCTTCGTCGATCTCCATTGGCACCACATGTGATTCCGGTACAAAAATTGATTCCGACTCCGGACTTGGTTTGATTGATGGAACCCTCAAGTGCGCCAGAGCTATTCCGGGAGGAATTTCTTGCCTGGACGAACCTAGCTTGGACAAAGTATCTGCGGCCTCGTTTTCTGCGCGCGGCACATGGTGAAATTCACACCCTCGAAGAAGCCGGCAATCTTTTGCACATGGAACCGGTATGAGGCCATGTTGGCATCTTTTGCGTCCCAATCTCCGGAACACTGTTGCACTACAAGATCTGAGTCACCATAGCAAATGATTCTGAGTGCCCCGATTTCTTTTGCAACCTTGAGCCCTGTTGGCGTCAGAAACCCACCGGCGGGCAGCGACTGGCCAACACGGTAGAGCCGGGAACGACTAGGGCTGCGGCTGGCCCCAGTCCCTCAGAGCGACGGCCCGCAAAGCCTCCTGGTCGCGCGCCGATGCCTGGGTCGCAAGGGCGTGCCACCCGACCTATACCTGGTCGGGAAGGTGTGGATGATGCCTCGCTTAGCTTCCTGCAGGGCACACACGTACACGTTAAATACGAGCCTCGATCGGCTCTCAGGTTGTCCTGTAAATCGGCTCAGGGAGCCGATTCACCCATGATTCGTCCAAGGTGGCCGAATGTATGGTGGTCCTGCTTGATCAACATAAAGCGTATGAGATCCACGACGATCTAGGGTTTTCACCGCATAATCGGATCATCCTACTCACGATTGGGCCTCGCGCTCACACACGGTAAACGTAAGCCAGCCCTAGACAAGGCCTAAAAACCAACACTAGGTTGATCCTCGGAACGTCCCGTCTAGGGGCAGCAAACTACACCCTGCATGCCGCTGGATCCTCCAACCCTTTGTAAGGCCTAACTATTGCAGATATTAAACTAATCCTTGACGAATCAAGGATCGACCATAACGGATCAGATCTACTAAACACAGATCAAGCGGGGTGCCGCCCCTGCACCCATGATGAGGCACAAGGACGGCTAGACGCGCAAGGGTTGCACTACGCGAGCATATGATGCTAAGAACGATGCTAACCCTAACGCGTCTATGATAACTACGTTGCTCGCCATCAAAAACGCTTCAAGTACGAGCAACGCATGAACAACTAGGCAGGCTTGTGCTGCCTAGATCGCGAGATGCGATCTAGGCAGCATGATGCTTACCGGAGGAACCCTCGAGACGAAGGAGTTGGCGATGCGCCGAGATTGGTTTGTGTTGAACGTTGGTTGTTGTTTATTCCATAAACCCTAGGTACATATTTATAGTCCAGGGGACTTTCTAATGTGGGCGTGCACTAAACCGTGCACGAGATAAACTCTAATTTCTAAACTAAGATGCGATCTAATATGTTACAGATACACGGGCGGTTCAGCCCAACTTGGTAAACCAGGCCGATTCACGTATTTCCTTCCATGTATAATCTTCACGTCCATCTTGATCGCGGCCCACCTCTGACTTGGTCAAATTCTGGTGATAACACATGCCCCCCTGGTTTTGGAAATGACATTTCCAAAATCATTACGCTTTTCTCTCGTAGGGTCATGTTGTGGCAGAGCAGAACCGTCGCAGAGTCCTTCATCATAATAACTTGCCTTCTCAACTTCTCCGCACGATTTGACAGTCCTGGCACTACTTCCTCGGAAACTGCTGTGGCATTGAATTTCCACTATATCCCCTTTATTTATCTGCCACGAACAGTTCTCTTCTGCATCTCCTTTGCATTAGCACTCCAAAAGCCCTCCTGCGCCACCATGTCCTCTTCCTCCTCTGCTTCATCGGATCTTTCCACCCAGTCCTCTTCGTCTCGCGAGCCGACGCCGGAGCCGAACCCGGCGGAGGTTCACGCGGCCAACATCCGCCGCGCCATTGCGGCCGGGGAGGAGTCGGACCATGACTTCTCCATCTGGTCCGAGGACGACCAATCCTCAACGGACGGGGAAAGCGTCCTCCGCTTCCTCGCTAACGGGGAACCGGAGGAGGAGAGCGATGACGATCGCTTCTCCTGGGACGACTTCACCTCCTCCGAGGGGGTGAAGGAGGAGGAAGAGGAGGAGGAGGACGACGACGACAGCCTCCTCCGACGAGCCGCCGGCCAAGCGGTTCTGCCCTTGGCCGGGCAACCTTAGCGACTTCGACAGCGACGAGGACGACGCTGAAGAAGATGAAGACAACGAGGGCCCGGTCGGCGGCCATTGGAGCGACGACGAGCCCGCCGGGAGCAGCGCCGACGGTAGTGACGACGGTGACGACGAGGGCAGTGATGGCCCGTAGATGGGACCTCTAGAATAGGGCCAGCAGTAGTAGATGGGGCAATGCATCCCCTAGTATTTCCTCTTGAGAGCAATCAGCTCTTTATGTAAGAAATCTCGCCTATTAATGAAGAACTTTTCCCCAATTTGATTTTGCCGATTTCTTCTGAGTTCAATTGAGCCGATTCCCTCTTCTACTGACCTTGCCGATTCGTCCCCTTTGCTAATGCGTGATGAGCCGATAGCACCGCATCGGTCCTTCGAAATTTGCCCTTCCTTTCTCCAACCGATGATTTTCTAAATCCGGCGGAAAATGCAGGATCTTCAGGAAAACCTTTGAACTTTTCCAACCAAACCCAATAATCCTCTTCAGTACTCATCATTTGTGAAGAAAGTTGCAATAAAGGATCAGCCGATGGTATCCCAATCGGCTTTTTAAACAGAGTAAAACAGAGTATCCACCAGGCCTGCTGCCCCCCGAGCCTTACTCGAGGCGAGACTGTCAGAGAGAATGTGCCAAAGCCGATCCCCTTTCTTCCTTTGGCGGATCTAATGCAATCCATCCTTGACCTGATCTGCACGTCCAGGCTGCTCTTGGCATTTTCCTTGAAGAGCGGATCCGAGCCCTTGAACTACTCCATTAACCCTCTGATCGTAACAGTTATTCCTCTTGAGTCGATGTCTGCTGCATCGGCTGTGCTCAAAATTCTTCGAATTTTTTAGGCCGATTTGAGTATCGGCCCCCATATTTGATAGTGTCACCTCATACCCTCATGTTTTACCCATCTAGGTGCCCCCCGAGCCGATTCTGTCAAGAATTGATGGTATCGGCTCTTCGAGTAGCCCTCGTTGGGCCAAACGTTGATCCCGTGCAAAATGGATGGTGAGGATAATTTTGGCCGATTGCTCGGAATCGGCCTCCATGTTGCTTGCTCGGTGAAGGTTTTGTAATATCCCTTCATCGGTTTCGGAGGGCCGATCGCAAGGATCGGCCTCGCCATGTTGCTTATTGACGTAGTCTTGCTACTCGTCCATGTTGGCGGATAAAACCAGCCCAATCTCTGACTTTAGCATGTTGGTGCGCTTGCTGTTGTCCGCCTCGGGTGCGTCGTGTGGTCGTGGAGCTCCCCACCTTGCCGGACGAACGAGCACCATGTTTGTGCCAGCCGATGTTTCATCATCGGCTTTCCTTTGCTTGGGGCGCCACACTTTTCTTTGCGGTAGCCCCTCCTCATCCAGGGTCCTCTGGACTTTCGCAGCCAGATCAGGCCGCGCCTTCCTCAGCGTATGCAAGTACATCCTTTCAGCTTCCTCCAGACCGCGCAATCGCTGAACCCTGCGTTTTTGAGAATGGCTGAGTCCGTCAGGGCACCACCTTGGACGGTGGTACCTGTCTTCTTGTCCCTCGTCTTCCGAATCCTCGAGATCTGCCCGGCGAGGGGACTCGGCCGCGTTTGCTCGTGGTGGGAGAGGCCCTAAACGCTCGAATACGGATACGTTGGCTGCCTCCTTCTTCTTCCGGTTGCATTTCGGCGCTTGCCGATTGTTGGCAATCGGCTCATTCCCGAATCCCGAGCAATATCCGAAGAAGGGGCAGTCCCGATGCTCGGCGTTGTCATCTTGCTCCCCTGGCTTTTCCGTGGCAAGGTGCTCGTGCTCCTCCTCGTTGTGATCGTGCCGACGATATCTTCTGGCTCCTCCAGCCAGACGGTCTCTCTCATCGTCGTCGCCGTGTTGCCGGCGTTGGTCGTACTGACTCACATACTTGTTGAGGAGGTGATCGAGAGGGGTCGTTGATATCTTATGTTCTTCACTTCCCCCTCCGTGACGTAGCGCTTGCCATCTTGACGGAGCCGATCGCATGGAGCGGCCCCTCTCGCGTCCTTGCTCCGAGAGCAGCCTGTCCTCATCCCCGTCCTTCTCGGAGCGGTGTCCAAGCTCTACCATGCCGATGTTGGCTGAGAAATCAGGCCGGCACCCTCCGAGGTGGGCGAACTCCACCATGTTGACGGCGGGGAAGGGGTGTGTGTCGACCTTCATGGCATACTCGGTTAAAAATTAGTCGCCCATTTTCTATCGCCCCCGGATCCGTTGACGCCACACCCTGCAGTCGTTGGTGGTATGGGAGTACGTGTTATGCCATTTGCGGTATGGCTTTCCGTTCAGCCTCCGCACCGTAGGAATTTTGTGGCCTTCGGGTACCTTTATGTGCTTCTCCGTGAGTAATAGATCGAAAATCTGCTCCGTTTTAGTCACGTCGAAGTCGAACCCTCTTGGAGGCCCCGGTGGCTTCACCCATTTGCGAGTGTTATCGGGCCTGCCGCTCGAGTCCACTCAGCCACCGCAACCTCTTGCTCTCCCGTAGCGCCTTCATCTTCGCCTGCGTCAACCATGGTAACCACGCGTTTGAATTTGTCCTGGTAGACATCCGGGTGGCGCTGTTCATACGCCGACAGCCTTCGCACCATGTGTGCTAATGAAGGGTAGTCTCGCTTGGGAGGCCACGTCCTTGATCGATGATGATAGACCCACCACCGCCAACTCGACCGCTTCTTTTCGCTTACGTGAACCGAATAGCATCGGTTCCTCGACGGTCCCGAAGCGCTGGATGTATTCCCGACACCGTTTCCCCGCGCTTCGTCGTACTTGTGCTAGATCGGCAATGCCAGCCTCGGAAGCCTCCGAGTGATATTGCTCATGGAACCGTTCTTCCAGCTGCTTCCAAGTCCGGACTGAGTTCGGTGGCAGCGACGTGTACCAACCGAAAGCCGATCCCGTGAGGGACCGTGAGAAGTACCTCACGCGCAGCTCGTCCGACGCCGAGATCATGCCCGGCTGCGCCAAATATCGGCTCACATGCTCGATGGAGCTGGAACCATCCGATCCGCCGAACTTTGTGAAGTCCGGGAGCCGATATTTGGGTGGTAGCGGGATCAATTCGTACTCGTTGGGGTACGGCTTGGTATAGCCGATCGCCTTTCTTTTCGGCATCATGCCGAACCGATCTTTCGAGGATCGTACAAATCTGATCCGCGGTGATGGCTGAAGGTGCCGAACCCTGAAGGTTCGTCGGAGAGGCGTACTTAACCAGCCATGCTTGTTTTTCTGGTTCTGAGCCAACTGCAGGAGCTGGGCTCGGGAGTTTTGTCGGAGTGGCGTATTTAGCTAGCCACGTTTGCTTCTCGTGGTCTGCCTCCGACGCTCCTCCTCGTTGCCCCGGAAGTCCTCGCTATAGCAACCTCGGTTCGAGGGTGCCCGTGTGCTGCGATGCCGGCACGTATGCACATGCGTATCCGTGCGGGATCTCCTTGGGCGCGTCCTGTAGGAACTGGTAGTCGCTGGGGTCGCCACCAATCTTGTAGACGACAAAAGCCGATGAGTTCGGCGCCTCGGGCGCTGCCAACGCGAATGGCAGCGGGGGACGGGAATGGAGCAGCGCTTCCCCTTGGTGAGTCCCTAGGGCTGGTCCTGAAGCGCTGAATGTATTCGGACACCGTTTCTCACGATTGGTCCCACCGGGCGTGCCAGAATGTGTTGGCGTCAGAAACCCACCGGCGGGCAGCGACTGGCCAACACGGTAGAGCCGGGAACGACTAGGGCTGCGGCTGGCCCCAGTCCCTCAGAGCGACGGCCCGCAAAGCCTCCTCGGTCGCGCGCCGATGCTTCGGGTCGCAAGGGCGTGCCACCTGACCTATACCTGGTCGGGAAGGTGTGGATGATGCCTCGCTTAGCTTCCCGCAGGGCACACACGTACACGTTAAATACGAGCCTCGATCGGCTCTCGAGTTGTCCTGTCAGAATCGGCTCGTGGAGCCGATTCACCCATGATTCGTCCAAGGTGGCCGAATGTATGGTGGTCCTGCTTGATCAACATAAAGCGTATGAGATCCACGACGATCTAGGGTTTTCACCGCATAATCGGATCATCCTACTCACGATTGGGCCTCGCGCTCACACACGGTAAACGTAAGCCAGCCCTAGACAAGGCCTAAAAACCAACACTAGGTTGATCCTCGGAACGTCCTCGTCTAGGGGCAGCAAACTACACCCTGCATGCCGTCGGATCCTCCAACCCTTTGTAAGGCCTAACTATTGCAGATATTAAACTAATCCTTGACGAATCAAGGATCGACCATAACGGATCAGATCTACTAAACACGAGATCAAGCGGGGTGCCGCCCTGCACCCATGATGAGGCACAAGGACGGCTAGACGCGCAAGGGTTGCACTACGCGAGCATATGATGCTAAGAACGATGCTAACCCTAACGCGTCTATGATAACTACGTTGCTCGCCATCAAAAACGCTTCGAGTACGAGCAACGCATGAACAACTAGGCAGGCTTGTGCTGCCTAGATCGCGAGATGCGATCTAGGCAGCATGATGCTTACCGGAGGAACCCTCGAGACGAAGGAGTTGGCGATGCGCCGAGATTGGTTTGTGTTGAACGTTGGTTGTTGTTTATTCCATAAACCCTAGGTACATATTTATAGTCCAGGGGACTTTCTAATGTGGGCGTGCACTAAACCGTGCACGAGATAAACTCTAATTTCTAAACTAAGATGCGATCTAATATGTTACAGATACACGGGCGGTTCAGCCCAACTTGGTAAACCAGGCCGATTCACGTATTTCCTTCCATGTATAATCTTCACGTCCATCTTGATCGCGGCCCACCTCTGACTTGGTCAAATTCTGGTGATAACAAGCCCATGTATCAGAGCTTCGTACTCAGCGACATTGTTTGATGCCTTGAAGTGCACTTGTAGAACATACCGGAGGTGGTCTCCCTTTGGCGAGGTGAGTACTACACCGGCACCTAGGCCCTCCTTGAGCTTGGATCCGTCAAAATGCATCTTCCAGTACTCTATCTTGTGTTCTGGCGGCTTGTATTGTATCTCCGCCCAATCGACCAAGAAATCAGCTAAAGCTTGCGATTTTATGGCGTCTCTTCTTTCATATACCGGCACATACGGTGACAGCTGAATCGCCCATTTTGCAATCCTGCCGCTGGCATCCTTGTTACCCATGATATCGGAGATGGGTGCCTCGCTCACCACCTTCATGGGATGCTCCTCGAAGTAATGCTTGAGCTTTGTGGCGGCCATAAACACGCCATAAGTCATTTTTTGGAAGTGTGGGTAGTTTTGTTTTGATGAGGAGAGCACCTCGCTCGGGTAGTATACCGGCCTCTGGACGGTTTTTCCTTCCTCTTCTCTTTCCACCACAACCACAACACTAACCACCCGGTTCGTTGCCGCTATATAAAGCAACATAGGTTCTCTTTCCAAGGGTGAGGCCAAAATAGGAGCCGTTACGAGCATGTTTTTCAATTCTTTAAACGCTGCGTCTGCCTGCGTGGTCCAGACGAAAGTATCCGATTTTCTCATCAAAGCATAGAGTGGCAAGGCTTTTTCTCCTAGCCTGCTTATGAACCGGCTCAGCGATGCCAAGCTTCCGGTAAATTTTTGCACATCTTTCAGTTCTCGTGGGATAGACATTCTTTCTATTGCCCGGATTTTTACCGGATTAACCTCAATGCCCCGGCTTGACACAAGGAAGCCAAGCAGCTTGCCGGCAGGGACACCAAAGGTGCATTTTGCCGGATTGAGTTTCATCCGGAACCGCCTTAGGCTATCGAATGTTTGCCGGATGTCATTGATTAAGGTATCTTTTGCTTTAGTTTTTATCACAATATCATCCACATAAACTTGCACATTTTTTCCGATTTGATCAAACAGGCATTTTTGCATACAGCGCTGGTACGTTGCACCAGCGTTGCGCAAACCAAAAGGCATAGTAACATAGCAATAAGCCCCGTGCGGGGTAATGAACGCAGTTTTTATTTGATCTTCTTTTTTCAGGGGAATTTGGTGGAAGCCGGAATAGGCATCCAGGAAAGACAACAGCTCACACCCAGCAGTAGAATCAATCACTTGATCGATTCGGGGCAAAGGGAAAGGGTCTCTTGGGCAAGCTTTGTTGAGGTTGGTGTAGTCGATGCACATGCGCCACACTTTGGCGAGCTTTGCCTCCAAGTTCTCATCTTTTTTCTTTTCGACCAGCACCGGATTGGCCAGCCACTCTGTGTGCGTGACCTCCACGATGAAACCGGCTACCAGTAGCTTTGTTACTTCTTCTCCAACGATCTTTCTCCTATCTTCAGCGAACCGGCGCAAAGGTTGCCGCACCGGCTTAGCATCCTTCCGGACATTGAGAGAGTGCTCAGCCAGCTCCCTCGGAACCCCTACCAAGTCATCAGTAGACCAGGCAAAGATGTTCCGATTCTCACGGAGGAAGCTGACGAGCGCGCTTTCCTATGCTTGGCTGAGGCCGGCACCGATACGGACGGTGCGCTCTGGGTAAGCCGGATCCAGCACAATGTTCTTTGTCTCATTTGACGGCTTGAATGTCGGTGAGTCCAAGCTTCCACTCATTGCCGCTAAGCTCAACTTTGAGGACTGAGCCAGCGCAACAGCAGTTTGCATTCTATTTTTCTCCTCCGCGATCACCAGCGATTCCGCTAGGTTCGATCCGGCAGACGCTGTTTCCATTGAGACTTTGTAGTTTCCCACCACAGTTAGTGGTCCACGAGGTGCCGGCATCTTCATTTTGAGATAGGCCGTGTGGGTTGATGCCATGAAAGCTGCCAAAGCCGGTCTCCCCAGCAAAGCATGGTAGGGACTATCTAAGTCCACTACCTCAAACTCAAGGTTCTCAACACGACAATTGTCGCGTCCTCCGAATGACACATCCACCCGAACTTTTCCTATCGGGGCGCAAGACAAACCGGGAACAATCCCATGGAAAGTTGTGTGAGTTGGCTGCAGCATGTTTTCTGTTATGCCGAGCGTACGCATGGTGTGCTTGTACATGATGTTTATGCTTGCTACCATTGTCTATCGGCACCTTGCTGAATTTTACTCGAGTTTCCGGCCCCTTCATGATTGGGTCCACAACGAGAGCGTATCCACCCGGATTCGGCATGACCTTGGGGTGATCCTTGAACGACCAGGTGATTTCCTGATCAGACCACAGCATGTATTTTGGAATTGCCGGCATCACGGCGTTCACTTCCATGGAACGGCGATGCACGCTTTGCCTGTCCATTGGCTCCGTGACAAAGACAACCATGCACAAGTGTGGGTCTTCATAAACATTCCGGCCTAAAGGTGCCGGTGGAGGTGGCTGGTCATTGTTTTGCTCCACCCGGTTGACTGCTGCCGATACTCGCTTGCTGTTTGGCTGCACCGGTAAGGCGTTTGCTCCGGTGAGCGGTGGTGGAGGTGGTAATTGTTGTTGTTGCTGCATGGGGCCCCCTGGCGCCTGCGCATCTTTTACCGCTCCCCTTTGCATCAAGAACTTGGTCCAAGAACAATCCTTCGTCAAGTGGTTCGACGGGTGATCCGGATTCGGCGTGTGCCACCGGCAAGGTTGGTCCATGGCGGCTTCCATGGTGTATTTCACGGGTTCCTGCCGGTTCTTTCTACGGCCCCGGGGTTTCTTTTCTACCCACTTGCTTCTTAGGACCCGCCCACGGCTGCGATCCGGTTTTTTGTCTCTGACTGCCGCTGGCGTCAGAATTTTCTTGCACGGCAGCAACTTGCTGTGATGCATATTTTCGATCCGGGAAATCTTCCCTCCTTTTATTGTTCCGGTTATCCCGGTATTGCTGCTGATGCGGATTCGACTGCTCCGGCTCAGCTTGCACTGCTGGCTGCATTGGGTCTCCCAATGCATAGCTGTCTGCCACACGTATCATCTCTGCTAGAGTTGTGGGCATGCTTCTCTGCAGTCTTTGCCACAAAGGCGATCCTCTCCGGCATCCTTGACTGAACCAAGCTATAGCTTGTGCCTCAATCACTCCTTCACATGTGTTTCTCATTGAGTTCCACCGGGTGAGATAATCCCGGTCTGGTTCTCCTGCACGCTGTTGGCACAGGGCAAGCTGCTGGGGCCGGTTTGGCCTCTTGTAGGTACTGCTGAAGTTGTTCACAAACGCTTCCTCAAAGTCCAACCATCCGTTAATACTTCCTGCCGGCAAGTTGTTTAGCCAGATCCTCGCAGGACCCACAAGGTAGGACGGTATGATTCTTACCGCCCAGCGCCGGTTTACTCCACCACCAGCCACATAAACAGCTGTGACATAATCTGTCGGCCGGTCTTCCGGCTTGGTCGTACCATCGTATGTTCTTGTGTCTCGGGGCAACCTGGAAATTGCGCACCGGTGGTTCTTCTCTCATGATCCGAGGGCCAAAGCACCTTGGACCAGGAGGTCCTTCACATTCAACTATCGCGAGATAGACGTACTCTGTCCAGCCTCGTGCCTCGCATCCCGGTGCGGCAAACATCTTTCCCCTAGGCGTTCTCCCAAAGGGTTCCGGTGGACTCTTGTTCGTCCCGCCTCGGAATCCGATTCATCATATTCTTCCAGTTCCGCGGCCCTTGCCTGCCGGTACCCTGGTGGTGGCATCTCTTCATCCACGCACGCCACTCTTGCGGCTTGATAATTTTGCCCGGTTTCATATCTACCGGCATGATTGTTTCCGGCATAGCCTCCCTTGGCATAGCCCCGATCTGCCCCTTGGCTTTTTCTACCGGCATCATGTTGCCCGGCTTTTTGTTTTCCGGCAAGAACTGGGTCATACACAGTCATCTGCCGTGCGTTCTTTTCCTTTCTTTTGTCCGGGTGAGGGGCGATGCCTGCCCTACAGGACTTGCTTCCGGCATTCTTTGTTGAACGCGCGGACTTTGAGGCCACTGCCTCGTTCAGCTTAGCCGATTGCTCGGCATTTTGCTGCTCAATCACTTTCAACGGCTCTTGTACACGTTCTTGCTTGCTTTGCCAACTCGTCACCGGAAAGAGATTCACATAATGCTACTTGCAGCTTTAGCGGCTTTTATAGTTTTATCCGGACTCATCGTACTTAGGCTTTTCTATGATGCTCACGGATACGAGATGCACTCTTGCCAGGCAAGAACTTCTTTGCGCAAATCCTGATCTAGATTGCGAGCCTTAAGCCGGTTTTCCGGCATCCTAGCAGCATGAGCACTAAGCTGAAGCAAAGCCATGGGCAGCGTTGTACTCACGTAGGGTTAGGTTCAGCTCGCGCTGCGCCCGGATGATGTCGGCACCGCCGGTAGCGAGGGCCTTGCGTGTGGCTTCCGGCTCCTCCCGAGCCTTTGCCGGGTCGATGTTCCGCGCGATGGGCGTGGCCGGCGTGTTCATCGCCGCTTGAAGAGGTGTTGCCGGTGGTGCCGATGATGCTCCCGCGACGCCGGCGTCACGCTCCGGCGGCGGTTTTGCTGCGCGGGTCGATGCCGCATGCTCGGCTCCTTCCTCCACGGCTCCCTTGCCGGTGTTGACCGCACCAGCCATCATGACCTCCACGCTGCCGGCGGCGCGGCCAGCACACAGCCATCTTGGCGGATCCGGCGCCACCAGCACCGGCGAGAGGCGCTGGCGCACAGGGACGGTGCCGAGGTAGATGCGGATGCTGCCGAACTCGATGGTGCGGCCGTTCTGTGGAAACTTGCCGCCGTTGGCGAAGCAGCCAGCATTATCGTTGATGAAGTCCATGTTGTAGATGCGTTCCACGAGCGCGGACACCGTGCGCTCGCCGTTGGTGTCGAGGATGCCCGCCCGAATATGAACTCCAGCAAGCGCCACTTCATGCCCCACGGTGGGCGCCAAGCTGTCGTCGTGGTGAACGAGCGGATGCCATGGGATGGCTTATCTTGGGGCCGAATGGACGCTAGAGGATTCGGGGGAGGGTTTGTGACTAGATGGACGAACTTCCGGATGCTTTCCTCAAGAACTTGGCCAAGGCCAGGGGTAGAAGAAGAAAGACACAAGGACGAACTCGCTCTAGATCACCATGTTCATTGATCTCCGGACGAGGTTACGGAGTTGTTCTCTCTACTCGTGGATCGCGCGTATGAAAGAGGCTGCTCCCTCTCCTTATATAGGGGAGAGGGTGGCTTACGAACAAGAAACCCTAATGGGATCTTTGACTAGACAAACTACTTTACAAAGATACTTTATAAAGCTACTTTAATCATAGATGACGCCGGGGTCTTCTTTATACATGGAGGCTGACGTCTTCAGGCTTCTTTGACCGTCATCCTCCTCTTTGTCTTCTAGTCTTCGTTTAAAGCTACTTTGCTTAGCTCATCCTTGTCCTTTAGCTCCTGACGGAATCTTTGACCGAGTCAGCAGGCATGTTCTTCCTTCCGGTGCGCCGGTATCTTTCCTTCCTGGTTCCGGTATACCCCTCTTGAGGATACCGGCTTAGCTTTACTTAGCCAACTCTATTTTCTTATCCCGGCTTGATTATTAAACCGGTATCTTGAAGGGTGAGACCATCCGGTATGACATATCTTTGGCATACCGGGGGTCATCCCCCCAACAGTTTGATTGGGTGCACACTGCACACCACCTGAAATAAGAAGGAACTGGACGCATGGAGTATCCAAACTCAATGCATATTTGATTATTGCTAAAAGTGGCAACATGAAGAATTTAGTGCTAAAAATGTTTTTTTTTGTCTCAATCTACCATGTATTGAAATTACACAGCAAAATTCAATCTACACGGTGAGAATCAAAAGAGAAAAAGATGAGCAGCAGAAGAGTACTTATGAAGGGAAAATAAACAAGAATCATCATTGATATGTTTTTTTTTGTTTTCTCTTGATGTATATCTTAGTTTGGTTCACTTTTCGGGAAATCCAATTCGGGCCAGAATTTGATTTTAGATTTTTTACATTTTTAAATTTATTTTGAAGCATTTTTTATAGTAGGTTCATGTGTAACATTCTTTTAGATTTCTTCAATCCTGGCCGAGTCGAGCTTTCGGGCAACTCAGTAGAGCCCATCCTAAAAGGAAAGCAAAACATGCCTATTCCATATTTAATAAAAGTATAAATAATTTTTTTGGGATAAAACGATGAAGTATTATACTTCTTCGTTCCATAAAAGATCTAGGAGTATAAGTTTAGTTTTATCTATCTATCTACTTAAATGTTAAGAGCAACTATGTTGGGCTTTTAAGTCTTTGGGCCGGGCTTGAGGCAGTTAACTAAAGCCTGACCCAGCCCGGACTTCGGGCTGCCCATGCCCAGGCGCAAGGGTCTGATTCGTTCTCTCTCTCTCTCCATCTCGCCACGCTCCCTCTCCGTGTCTTCCCCAACTACGGCGACGGAGGCGGCGACCGAGCTCCAGCTTCTACCAAGGTGAGTCTCCTCCACGAATTCCCCCCGACTCTCTTCATCAGCCCGGGACACCGCTGTCGTCGCTTCTCGCCGCCTGCCGCCAGTCCGACCGCTAGGGTTAGGTCGGGGGAAGGAGATGAACGGGGCTGAGACAGAGAGCGCGATTGGGGTGTTAATTCGCGACAGAGTGGTAGAGGGCTCACCCCTGCTCTAGGCATCGATTGGAGCTGTTCGGTCGTTGCAGCAGCCGTAGGCCTCAGAGAGATATTAATACATAGTTAGAATGGTGAAACCAGGGGCGGAGCTGAAAATGAAGCAAGCGGGATGCTAACTTATAACAAGCGACGAATTTTGTATAGGTTGTAAAATGTCCACTACCGTAAAATGCGCTACCCCTCAGAAAAATGCTAATGGATAATTGAAAATAGACAAATTGCCATGATAAATTGCTCCATGTCTAACAGATAAAATGGTGCATATTGTCATGTCTCCGTGTTGCACTGCAATTTGGATAATATGTCCCCATCTTACTGAGTGATAGAATCATGAAACAGATTCTAATTGGAATAAAAATTCACTCTGTAGATCACAAATTTATTCATCTGAGGATGTGGAGTAGAGGTTGAGCAGCTGATCGACGGTGACGCCAGAGGCGCAGCCAGGGCGCCGTTGATAATTGTTGTCGCTTAGGTGTCGTGACTCGTGAGGCCTGCAGATCTAGGACTAGGTTTACGGGGAGACAGAGAAGAAGAGCGAGGCACACAGCGACCGGCAGCAACAATGTGTGATGATGTGTGATCCTGCCAGTATTTTGTGTTGGGGCAATAACTTCATTCATTGCGTCCATGGTACGCATGCGCTGCACCAGAGCTGGACTACCAATACGGTAATACCTGCTCATGTCTGCAGCTCAGCTGTACCGGTGCTACAGCCCGGGTAGCATCGGGTCTAGTTCCGCCCCTGGGCGAACCCAAATTTTCCTTACGGAAAACATAGGAACTGGTAGCTCTCACTTTGCAGGTTTCAGTACGTAATATTTGAGTTTGACTAGTGTAGTGGCCGAACGGGTAGCTTGTGTGAGGGTAGCATGAAATGTTTCTTCAGACGAAGTATGTTCCTTGCTACAAGACATTGTTTTGTAGTACTTGGGAAAGCGCTGGTAGTTTGTCACAGGGTTCCATCTTTGTTATGTTTTCTAGGGTCTTTGATAGCAATGGACGAGTCTGCCAGATTAGCATACTTTCCTGCTAATAGTTCTTAGTGTAATTCTGCTGACCCACAACTCCACAAGGCGCTGATAGGAAACCTGTAGTTCTTTCACTTATAAGCAACCTGTAGTACATCCATGGCCCTTCCCTAGAAAATCCGGTGATTACTCTCTTCCATACCTTCCAGAGGATGTACATGCGTAAAATTCTTTATCTTGTTAGTTGCCGGGTTTCAAAGTCTGATGGATGCATATTTGCATGATCCAAAGTAACTTCAATTCGAGGCATAAATCTGTAATTTAAAAAGGGGGATTGTCTTGTTGGAGGCATGCTTTTACCTTTTGTTTATACCTTTTCTCAATAAAAAGGGGGATTGTCTTGTACTTTACTCAATTCAAAATCTGCTAGATACCTTAGGATGTGTAATGTTTTCTACATCATGTTCACTGGAAAACAGAGCTTTAATGGTATTTTATCTATCCTGAATGATTTTGTCCACTTTCTCTTAGCAGTTTTAAGGCAAACACATGTCCAGGGCACGCAATGCTCTAGTTGTCACTGGTCTGGTGATCTTTGCTGGTTCTGGCCTAGCATTTCCCTTCTATTTTGTGTAAGTGAATTATTTGTTCGTCTTTCTTGTAACTAGTGCCCAAGTGTTGTGTGTTAATCTTTCTTTGTGTACCCTTTTTGTCCCCAGGAAATCAAAGAACAAACCTATTATTGATTCATCGAAGCCTCTGCCACCGCAGGCTACTTTCCGGGGACCCTATGTGAATACTGGTTCACGCGACATAGGGCCTGATCATACCGAGTACCCCAAGAAATGATATCCCCTCTTGTTTTTTCTGTTCTTTTTGCCATGGATAGAAAACAAGTGGAATGCTGATTTATTAGTCAGATTATTATCGGCTTATGGTGTTGGGCTGGATGGATGATGGAATTGCAGTACTAGATTGGTTTCAGTTTCAGGTGATATATGCAGAATGCATCAATATGTAGCCCCTCGTGGGTTGTAAGCATTTTGATCGTTTCTTGTGCTCTAGTGGCCATTCCTTCCGCCGCACTATGCCTTTTTTACGCAATAAAATGTTTTGAGTGTACGTCACTAAAGCTGTCATGTAAACATTCAAAATGTGCTTACTAAACGCAAATTATACCAACTAGGAGTTTCAGTACTTGGGTTGTTATATTTAGGCTTTTGGAAATTTCAATCCGTGGCAGTGGTTTTGCCCACCTAATTCTTCTTTCTTGCTCTTACGTATCGATGTGCCTACCCCATGGTCCAGCTCACAGCAATTCAAGGGCTCTGCGATTATCTTCTCCAGGTACGAGAAGCATAGATACATCTGCTTCATCAATACATGTTGTGGACAGGACAGCTTCTCTGTGAACCAAAATTTAGCTTAAATTGGGCGTTGCGGCGCAAAGCCTTGAGTTGAGTACTATGCGTCAGTTCGTAATCTTCAGCTGTGGAGAACAAATGTCAGTTAACCAATGTTCAGATGATGATAGATGTGGTCTGTGGCCAATTTGACTGGGTGATGAGAAAATACTCTGATCTCTTTCACACGCTGTATACATACATTGCCACCTAGCTACCGGTTGAGGGGAAAAAATATTGTCGCGAAGAGCCCAAGAGAATCTAGATAGACCGCCTCCTGCTGCCACTCATACAACAGCCATAGCTCGGACAGAAGATTAAAAAAAACGGTTTGCGCATGTTTCCGCCTTTTCTTTCACTGAATCTGAGGACAGAGCATCTGAAAAAAAAAGAATCTGAGGACAGAGGCGAGTAGCATGAGGTACTTGCTGTGAAGTTCTGTCTTCCAAAACAGTGAGCTACAACGTGGTACAAATGCATTGTTACTATGGCATTTTAACCGAAGCTAATTGTTTACAGTTCAGTATAAGTCGTGAACTGATTGGAAATAATGCTATGTTGTATATCTTCCATCTAAAGTATGAAATTATGTGTGCATCAGTTTTTGTTTCCTTTTCACAAGTCTAACAGTTAAATTCGTGACCACATGATTGTCATGCATACATCACTTCTGTCACAATCTTCATAGTTGCGTATAACCCATGATGCTAACAGCACATATAAGTTGTTCTATATGCCTTCCCAATTAAGCAATCTTGCTTGCTATTTACCTGCATCTGAGCTTCATATGCCAACTGTTTTGCAATGATCTGATGTTGACTTCACTGATTGCTAAATCTGTTAGGGCATATAACCATATTTATTCTGCAGCAGTGTCTTCTCAACATCCTGATGCACCACACAACATGCGTGCTTCACTTCTTACTCTCTTGCAGAATTTAGCTCCACGGAACAATGCGTGTAAGACTGACACGAGGAACCGGATTCCGCAGCAGGGCACCCTCCCTATCAAGTGCAGCTTCCATTGTAAGGAAAGAAAAAGGCTTCAGTCAGTCTTTAGACCTGAATCTTTTGCTCCACTTTGTGAGGAGCTGCTCTATATCTGCATCCATTCTTGTTCCTCTACCTCCCCACACTAACATATGAGCAAGATCTGTAATCGATGATCCATCTACCTCATGCACTGCTTTGAAACCCATCCTTGTGTAGAACTTAACAAGCTGAGAAAAAAAAGGCAGCAATTAAAAATTCCAAATGAATATTTTCCTCAATTTAACACACTATTTAGAAAAAAATAGAATGTTAAATTTGGTTTCCGTCACACTAAGCAAAGGTCCATTGTAAACAATGATTCCTGTCTTTTTCGACCTCTCATTTGTTGATCCACACGAACAGGTTTGTGTCTAACTCATATAGAAATAGAAAATACAAATGTAAATATGGGTGTTTCCCCAGCTTATTGAGCCACAACACTATGTTTTCTTTTCTGAGAGGACCACGACACTATGCTAATCGACACAGTAGCGTGAGACGCATACCTTGGCGTGGTAGAGCGGCGAATCGTTGATTGCGAGCAGCTCGGCGCGCACGCAGCCGGCGTCGAAGCCGTGGCGCACGGCGACGGCGCCGAGGAAGAGGCCGAGGCCGAAGAGCGGGCGGTCGGGGACCGAGAGCGTGGCGCGCGACATGCGCATGGAGTCCAGGTGCAGCAGGGAGCCCCCGGGCCAAGGCAGGACGGCGCCCTCGGCGCGGCCCAGCTCCATGCCCGCCGCCGCCGCCGCCTCCTTCTCGGGCCCGGCGCGGGTCGCCGTGACACGGAAGAAGGGGCCGAGCGTGCGCACGCTGACGTGCAGGCCCTGCGCGCGCGACGCCGCCATGATGTCGGCCATTGTTGGGAGGATATGAGTGGGACTGCCTGGCGTGGGCGGCGCGGCCATGGGCGGAGAGGAGGTGCTTCCGCAGCAGCAGGAGGCGGGAGTGGAGGGAGGCTGGGCACGTGTTGAGGAGGATAACTGTCTCGCGGCATTCGTGCGTCGTCCTCTCTTGAGGGCATCTCCACACGCGCGACGCATTTCGGACGTCGAAACGGACGCGTTGTGTCCGTTTGCGTCGGCCGAAATGGTCGAAATCGTCCGGGCGTCCGTTTGCGTCGGGGGTGGCTCCAGCGGCGCGACGTATAATTTTTTTTTTCATTCATAATTTACGTTAAAAAAAACATAAAAAAGCCATAAAGGCGTGCTAAAAGTTGGTGCTGCCTACTGGTCGTCGTCGCTGACGAGGTTAATGAACTCCGGCGTCGGCCATGGAAGCTCGTACGCCGGCGGTGGAGGAGAGTACCGCCGCATGGGCAGGAAGGCCGTGGCCGGGGATCCCACGCCGGAGCAGACGAGGCGGAGCGCGGTCGTTGGAACGCGTCGGCGTAGCGTAGCCGGAGGAGTCGCCGGCCTCACCCTGCGCCCGACTCCCGCGAGGCTCGGATTGCGAGCCCCTCCCACAAAGCGAGCTCATTGAGCTCGTCCTGCGCGCTGTTGGCCAGTGCCATGGCAATGGCCTCATCCTCGGAAAGGTCCGACGGCTGGGTCTCCGGATCCCACGCCGGCCCGCCGTCGTCGTGGTCGTAGTCGACCATGTCGACGTCCTTGTCCGCGTCCTCCTCGTCGTCCGCGTCCTCCTCGTCGTTCTCTTCTTCTTCTGCGGCGATCTCTCGGTCGAAGAAGTCCACGTCGCCGAGGTAGCCAGCGCGGCGGCGCGCGTCGAGCTCCCACGTCCCGAATGAAATCCAGTTGTAGGAGTTCAACGCGTACGCCTCATCCTCCCGCAGATCCGGCGGCAAGATCGCTCGGCGGCGGCGCACCTCGTCCCGCCGCTCTCGGCCCTCACGCGGCACGGGGGGGACCGGCACGCGCCGCGAGTTGAGGTACCAGCCCCCTCCCGGCAAGTTCGCGTCCGGCCATGGCACAGGCCGGTTTTCCTCCCATAGCCGCCGC
Organism: Lolium rigidum; assembly: GCF_022539505.1. NCBI lineage: Eukaryota > Viridiplantae > Streptophyta > Magnoliopsida > Poales > Poaceae > Lolium > Lolium rigidum. The sequence continues at coordinate 47,021,516 of NC_061509.1, forward strand.
GCGAGCTCAACGCGGACGTACCGGCCGACCCTTGCCTTCTTGCCGAAACGCGAGCCGCTTGCCTCCTGGTCGTTCTTCGTCTTGCGGAACGGCCAGCATTTCTTTCCCATGGCGTCAGTGGGGTGGATACTGTGGGATTTGGCAATGGTTTGGTCGTCGAAATGGACGCCGACAGCGTCCATTTAAAAGACTCCGACGTTAGCTGCGCACGCTCGCGGAAGCCGAGGCACGCCATTAACGCGGCCCTGCGAAGGCTGCATCGCGTCGCCCGGAAGTAATGCCCGAAGACGAAGCAGTTGTGCCGCTGGCAGGCGGGCCCGTGCGAGGACCGAGCGGACACTTTGCGCGTCCGCGCAGCGTCCGCCGAGACGCAAACCTGGCGCATATTTGGGCCAGGTTTGCGTCTCGCGGACGGCCCGGTCACTTTGCGTCGCGCCGCTGGAGGTGGTGCACGACGCATTTTCGGTCACGGCGGACACAAACGGTCGCTCAGCGTCCGTTTGCGTCGCGCCGCTGGAGATGCCCTGATCTCGATCGAGTGATTGGTCTGATGCCCACTCATTTTGGTCTTTTTCACTCGAAAAACTGCAAACATAGCTCGGGATACATTTAGCTCATTTTTTAGAAAGTTAAAAAGGATATCTTTAGAGTTTTATTATTTTCTAAAATAAATATAGGTGTAGACAATGATGAATTCTACCAACGTGCGAAATCTCAACTCGGAATATCTTATATTTTGGGACACACAAAAATGATAAAATCTAGAAAATTTGGAAGTTAAAAAATTACACTATTCAACTCATTCAACTCAGATCCTAACATCTGTCATTTTACACGGCCTAGAATATAAGATATTTAGAGTTGAGATATTCCATATTGACAGAATACATCTTTGTCTACATCGAGAAGAAAATTCATATTTTTGAGTCTTTTAAATACAACGTTAGCTCAAGCTGGCACCCTTTTGCACTCCCTCGTATACTTCTCCTTCTTGCTGATTTGGCATCCCTCCACCTATTTATATTTTCGTTGAGAATTAAATTATTGATTCATTATGTGTATGGATTTACAAGTTGATTTTGCACCCAAAAAGATTTACGAGATGTTGGAACCACACACTCGTGACAAAGGTGGTCGTTTTCCGCCCGCCCGTGCGTTCGCCTCTTCTTCCCTGGCCTGCACACTTTCCCCTTCCTTTGCATGTTCTCCTCCCTTCCTCAACCGATGATCGAGCCCTCCACCACCAAGCTCACCACCCTCTACACATCGCATCTTCACCTCCATTAAGCCAGAGCTCAAGCGCAACCCCCATGGTGGAACTTCAAATATGATATCTCCAAACCCAAGATATGCCCATGGTTTTTTTTTTTGTAACATCTTCCTGAATTATTTTTTCCTGGGGCAACACTTTTTACTACATTAATTTTTCAAAATTTTGCACAACTATTATGCACGGTTGTATCATCCTTCTCAAAAAATTTGCGCACAATTGCCGTAAAACCAGCGATTTGTTGCATTACTGTTTCCAAATATTGTAAAACTTTTTGCATTTTTATAACACATTTTGAAGAATGTTTCAACCATTTGTTTTCAAAGTATTTTGCTGCAGAGCCGCATTATTTGCCTCATCTCCGCGCCGCCCACCGCATCCCTCCACTGCAGAGCGCTGAAGCCCGCCTTCACCTCGTCCCACCGCCCTGATGCGAAGCCATGCGTGCCCTCCCCTGCCCTCCGCCTTTGGCGAGAGGGGTGCTGCCACCGCCGCCGGCGAGGGCAGCGGCAGCGGCCAGGCGGGGCTGGAGAGGAGCGACCTAGAGGCGACGGCGCCGATCCTCCAGGATCGCCCGGGCGGGGGCGACCCAAGAGGTTAGGGGGAGGTTCCCTAATAATGACATCTTTTAGTGCCACCTGCCTAGAAACCTCTAGTTTCAGCCTCGCATGCCCAGGAACATCAACAACATGAACAGGTCTTGCTTTTCCTTTCTGCGGGGAGAGTATGGAAAAGTCAACTAAAAGTCTTACAGACAGCAAATGCATATATATCTATATAAAGAATGATGGCATTTAATTAAAGATTTAAAGGTAGTTGGGCTTGTTGGTGAACAGTGATGAGCGGTGAAGTTTTTTATTAGGTAGTACTCCACTTCTTTGTGTATACTTAGAGCATGTCTAACAGGCCCCGTATTTCGCTGCCCCGTATAAGTCTCTTTTTTCGCCCCGTATCGAAAAACTGCAACATTTCGAGCCATTCCGTCTAGCAGACCCCGTATTTCGCCCCGTATTTTCAAAAATAAAAACCCCGGGAAGTTCATCTTCATTGATCATACTAGGGATCATACATACATATTGATCATACTACGGATCATACTACATCTAGCTAAGCAAACCTACGTCTAGTCGTCAAGGATGACGTAGGGGATGAAGGCGATCCTCGCCGCCGCCTCCCGCGCCTGCGCCGCGCCTCGAACTCCTCGACGGCGAGCGATGGCCGCCGCCTCCTCCTCTGCCTCCGCCCGAGCTTTCTCGGCGGCATCCGCCTCGGATAAGGCGACCGCACGGCGGTAGGCCGCCTCCTCTTCCGCCGCCTCCTCTTCCTCCTCGCCGCCTCCGCTTCCTCCGCCGCTGCTGCTGCCGATGGTCGCCCTCCATGCCGCCAACGCCGCGCGGTCGCGCTGCCACTGCGCGCGCCATTTCTCGAACGCTTTGCCGCTCATCGGCTTGAGCGGCGGGTCCTGCTTGTACCATCGCCCACCCGCGGCGTACTCCCGGAGCGGCTCCGGCACGTACAGCGCGCCGGCGTACTTGCGGAGCCGCGCGGCGGCTCCCGGCGGCGGAATACTTGCACTTCAGCGCGCCACGCTTCCTCTACGGTGTCCGGCGGCGGGATCGCTTCGATCCGCTCGCCGGCGAGGCCTCTCTGCGGCGGCGGGAGTCCATCCTAGCTTGGGGGTGGAAATGCGGCGCGGGGGAGCGGCTAATTGCTCGCCGGAGCAGGAGGAGGAGGCGGCGGCGCGCGGCGGAGCTAGGGTTGCGAGTGAGGGGTTAACCCCTCACTCGCACCTGCGCCCACTATATGTACGGGGCGACGGGGCCGATTTCCTGGGCCCGTATTCCGCCGAAACGGGGCGGCCCGAATACGGGGCCTGCTAGACGGCCCAAACCGCGCCTGCCCCGTATGTCGCCGGAATTTTACGGGGTGGGCGGGTTATACGGGGCCTGTTAGACCTGCTCTAACATACTATCCATACTACTACTACTACGTACTTGCGAAGTTGGTGTTACATTATCACGAATAAATAGCTACTTTCTCTACGCGACATGACCAGAAACTTGGAAAACAAATTGTAAGAAGAGATAGAAGTAGAAGAGTATAGGTGACGGGGAGAATAGAAGGCTTCTGAGTATTGGAGTATTTGACTGTCCATACTACTACTAGGAATGAGATGCATCAGAAATTTTAGTCGACGCATGAAGCGTACTCAGAGCCTGCTCATCCAGCAACTCTATGCCGGGAACAGCTTAGCTAGTATTCACCGTGACTTATGTAGCGTTCATTGATTTGTAGCCCAAACAATGGAGGACCATGCACCCAAGAGCCAAAGAAATTCTCTCAGTTGCCTGGTTAGTTCATCCCAATTTGGCTAAACAATAGTTGCATTCAGTTTGTTAGCAGCTCGCTGAGCCGAGCAGATAGAAGTGAAGCTTCTTCGATATGTTGGTTTCACTGTAGACCTAAGAGCTATCTGAAATTCTTGTTGGGAGCAGGATCCACCAATTTAAAATTTTAAAAACATAACTAATGACACGACACTTACCTCGTGTCCAAATCACAAAAAACATTGTTAATGTGCATTTGCCTTCAATGAATTTAGAACAAGTAGAAACCCGCGAAAAAGTTATTATCATGTTTCATTGTCATCTTCATCGACAGGTCGTTCACTGACAATTGCTCCTTGTGCCATAGCGAATGTCTCTATCGAGATCCTAAATGTGATCATCAGAAACTACATCGTGTTTAGCGACCATATAGGGAGGTCGGGTAGTTGAAGAAGACGGTGTTCGACCACAAGCACAGTAAGTGCTACGACCACTTCATTGACTCCAGGGAGATGGAGGCGGCTATTGGCGATATGAAAAGTAGCTACACAACAACGCTCAAACATATTATTAGCTCAATTTAACCGTCATCTGTTGCAACGCATTTTTTTCCGGTGCATCGCACAGATACTTTTACTACTAATGCCTAAGGCTAGCCATAGTGGTAGTATCTTAACTAGTATCAGGCTGGTCATAGTGGTAAGTAGCTACATGATACTATTTCTATAGTGGGTAGTATCATGGAGTAGTATCATAGTCATGCTATATTTATTATTTTTTAAAATCTCAATGTAAATTTGTCTACAAGATTTGTTTAGCACTAACTTTTCTCGTTGTTTGCGCTATGATACAGTATCTACCTATGTTACTCTAATCTCCTCTCTGCTATTTAATTAGCTGCCACATTAGCATTTTTGTGGAACCAATGTGCATGATAGTACTAGCCATGATACTAGCACTATGGCTAGCCTCATACATATTGGTCCCACAAAAATGCTGATGTGGCAGCTAATTAAGGAGGTAGTACTTTTACTGCATTCACTTAGACCTGGCCATGGGCAGCCCGGCCCGGCCCGAAATTCCCGGGCCAAGCCCGACCCAACCATGCCCGTGGGCCGGGCCTGGGCCTGATTTTTTAGCCCGATGGCTGGGCTGGGCCGAGCCTGGGCCATGATTTTACGCGATTTAAGGAAGCGGCCCAGACCGAGGCCCGAGGACGACGAGCTTTCCTTATGATGCGCCGGGCTTGGGCCACGATATCCGGCCCGATGGTCAGGCCGGGCCGGGCCTGGGCCAAGCCCGAGAAATGCTCAGGTATACATTCACTCCGGTAAATTTATTGCTATTTAGAATCTCAATGCAAATTGATGCACAAAAATGCTGATGTGGCGGCCAATTCTTAACTCTGACCAAGTTTTACTGCATTCACTCCGGCAGAGCGAGCGAGGAAGAGGAAGGGGAGCAGAGCTAGCTCGGTCGAACCAATGGCGAATCGCCGTCGTCGCCGCTCCGAACCCTAGCCCCTCCCCACCCTCTCCCCGCCATGACCCTCCGCCATGGCGGCATCCCCTCTGCATCCGCCGTCGCCCCTCGCTAGGGTGCGCCTCGAAGACGTGGTGCCCCACGATGGCGCCCCTGCCCCGGCGTACGCGCACGCCGTGGGCGCCCTGGACGCCTCGCTCGCCCTCCGCGGCGCCGCCGTGCTCGAACTCCCCGCCGCCGATGCTGCCGTCGTTCGCTGCGCCCTCGAGTCCACCCGCGCCTTCTTCCGCGGCCGCCCCGCCGCCTACCTCTACCGCGCCGGGAGGTACGAACTGACACCGTATGCCAAACCTACTTCGATTTGATTGGAATAGCGTATGCTAGCACGATCCGTTAGTACCTTCTCGCGTTTATGTCAGATTCCAGTTTGGTTCAGTGCTGGTGTGTGAAACGAAATGGCAAGATAGACATCTAATTAGCATGTACAGTACTAGGTAGTGAACGGTCTCCACTCTCCAGTATTCTTCGCGAAATTCACATATCCCCGTTGTTTCCTCTGTATGATGATAGATTATCTCTCTCTGATAGATGGCAGGTTTACTTAGTCGCGGTGAACTGTCATATTGTGCTTTGTGCATGATATTGTCTCTGTAATACAAAATTGTAAAAGCATTGCTTGTATGCATGTCTTGTTTGATTGTTGTACATAAAGGACCATCAGATGCACGCTAGTTAGCTCAACACTTCACATATGTTCTTTGCTTCTCTGTCTGTTAGAGAATATATCGTGTCTACTCCTATAGTTTCCGGTGTGTTTGCATTACTCTACTCTATGTCAGGACTTTGGAGGATGGAGAGCTATCCCCTGCCTGCATGGCTGATGCTTTCAGATGTTTGGGCAAGGCAGCCCGCGCCGCTCTCAGTGCAATAGCACGGCATCTCCGCTTGCGTACAGAGTACAATTCTCGCCCTTGTTGAATTTCTTTTACTTATAATAGCCTTCTTCTTACATCTTAAAAATTCTACTTGCTAATGATCATGCTCTGTTATCCAGTGTATTCAACCATTTGCTCGATGATGCCCCGTTGCCTGTTAACGAGGTCTCGTCGTCAGAGTTGCTGGTGGCATATTCTCATGAGCAGCTCCAAAGTGCACAGGCACTCATGGGATGTCGCAGGTCCTCAATGCCTGTAGTTGATAGGGGTTTTGTGACTCTGGTTGCTTCAGATCATCCCGGAATCGAGGTAAATAATTCTTCTCTGTTCACAATCTAAACTATGGATGCAGCGATGGAGCAATCGAGTCTTGGTCACCTTACGTTTGGTCAAATGCTGTGCTGGTTTCTCAGTCTCCTATTGTTTACTTCATGTTTTCTTCTTTTGCAGCAATTGGTTTCAGTCTTATTCTGTGCAGTTGGTACTGTTTGTCTGTCAAGTTATATTTGTTTAGCGGTTTCTTTGGTAGGTATGTGACCCAAGTGGCCACTGGTACCTAGCAGATGGGGGTTCAGGCCCAAGTGATCTGTTGCTTCTGACTGGAAGGGCCCTAAGTCATGTTACTGCTGGTCTTCGCCCAATTTCCCATTACAGGGCCACTAATGAGAATAGGTCAGAGTTATGCACTGCTGCACTGTCCCACCATCTCATTTCATATACATTTTTTTCCTTGGTTATATTCCTTGTGCTCCTGTACGCATGCATTTGTGATCTTACCACACTTTCCTTCTTGTAGGGCATCACTCACCTTTAGGCTAATGCCTCATGCCAACGCTATATTGGATTGCTCTCCAATTTTAGCTGCTGGCCATTGCATACGACAGATATACCAACCCGTACCTGCAAGCCAATTTATGGATGATTCTTGTGCTGAAGTGCATGTTGTTTCCAGTCACTTGGAAGAACCTTTGGTAAGTATACGTTCAAAGCTACGTAGTTACAGTAGCACACATGTCATACGTATTCAGTCATACAGTGATACATGAGAGCTGCCACAGAACTCTCCAATAGTAGGAAAGGATCACACTGTGAAAGACTGGTTGTTCTGTGAATTTGGTTCTCTGTCCACAAGAATCTTATTGCTCATATTTAGTCAATTTTGATTGCAGGAATCTCAGGGCAACTTTGTTAGTGATCCATCACTCAGAAGTGTCCTCTCAGACCCTTTGTCGTAAGTTGTTCCTTGTGAGATGTAGCTGTTAATCACGAATTTGACCACTGGTTTTTTCTGCATGAGTCCTTCTACATATGCTATTTTGTACAAGTTTTATCTCAAGTTTCATGGTAGCAAGGGAGGGTTGAAACTTGAAAATACTGAAAATGAAATGCATATAGGGTTCTGTTTCTCCAGTCCAAACTAATTTTACATTACATATGATCTCATTATGCGTCGTATATGTGCATCACAGTCGTGGATGTCATTGATTATTGCAGTGGTTGATTTATCTTCTGTTTCTTTCCAGCGGGGCTTTTCTTGAAGATGCGATGGTCCTCCAATGTGGGCACTCATTTGGTGGCCTCATGCTGAAGAAAGCCATTGAAATGGTATGCTTTGAAATTTCTATTCAGCCTTTCTGATAATTATCCATATTCTGGTTGTAAATATGAGAATACAGGTCACCTTTTTTCTGCAAATTGCAGCCCTTCCTTAAGATCTGGTAGCCACAACTGAAGTTAACACTTCTTAGTGCTTATGCTGGTACTGTTTGTCGAAATTAAAATTATGTTATTTAATGGAGGCCGAGAGCCATAGTTATCTGATAATCCAACTGGAACTTACTGAGAAGAATAGTGCCATCTCCAGGAACCTTCTCGCAGCAAAGGCATAAGCCTTTAAGTATTACATTTTTTTTTCTATCTGCTTCAAGCTCCAGTCTATTGGGCTGTCACTAACTAATAAATTGCTTATTTTCTTGCCATAATCAGGCTAGATGCACGATCTGCAACAGAGAAGTTGATTCGACATCCTTGTTTCCAAATTTTGGTACGTGACTATTATATAATTATCGTCCTCGAAACAGGCATTAGATATGTTTCATCTGCTCACTTACGGTTGGTAGTATTTGGACACAAAAACAGCTTTGAGAGCAGTAGCCACGGTGGTGAAGATGGAAGATGACAGGAGGCTCTTTCACAACGCCGCTCTTCGGAAACGCAGAAAAGACGTGACCGAGCACACGGATGTGCCGAGGCGTACTGGGAGTAGCAGCAGAGTACATATCAATAACTCTTCGATCATAGGTCTACTGATTTACAGTCTTGCATGCTGACTAGATAGAGTATTGGTTTGTCAGGACGACGTCGAGCATGTTCTGGATGCTGAGAGCCCAGCAGCAGTCAAGGAAGTGCAGTACCCATTTGCGGTGGGCGAGAGGGTCCTGATCATGGTACACATCTGGAACCCATTGCTTTGCTGAGAGTAGTAGAATGATGTGGGCAAGGGCGGTGCTTTGATTATCGAACTCCTTGCAGGGAAACAAAAGGACGCCTGAGAAATTCGTCGGAAAGGAGGCGGTCATCACCTTGCAGTGTTTGAATGGCTGGTAAGTGCATCTGACTCTTTTTTCTGCAGAAGTAGAACCTGTCTGTCGTCTGTGCATATGGCTTAAAACCTGTTTGGACCATGCAGGTATCTTGTGAAGGCATTGGACAGCGGAGAGAGCACGCGGCTGCAGTACCGGTCCCTGAGGAAATTGCTGGAGCCGCAGACACTGGCGAGGATGCAGGGGCTGGTGTCTCTAGGAGACTAGAGACTGACGGCAAAAGTTCAGAATGACATATACCATGGATGAACCATAGCTAGCCATCATCCAAGGTCGATCAGGTAGGAGGAATAGGAAATGCAGCATTCTACTCTAGCTAACAGGCGTGATTGGATCATGAGGCTGTAAAACAAAGAGACTCGGCTTGCCTTGCCTCTGTTCTTTCTTCAGGGAGCCTCTAAAGGGGGGGATCAAGGCTGTCTCGATTGACTGGCGGTGCAGCCAATCCGATAAGCAAGTAACCATAACATCGATTGCTGTGACCTGCCTCTGTGTTCATGGGAGGTGGTGAAAATGAATCTGTTCAGACTAGCTGAAGAGCAGTCAAGTCAAAGAGCTCCGCAAAAAAGACAAATTGGAGAACTTTTTGGGAGATTCTAAAGTTGCACTGTTCATGGTCTATGATCTGCATTTTTTGTCGTTTTTGCCGAGAATAGAATATAAGGTATTTCGTTTTGAAAATTCACACGCGGGTAGAATAAATCATACATTCTGGTATTTTATTTTTATTTTTTGAAGCTTTAAATTTGATTTTTTTCTTCTAGGTTTTCAAAATGACAGTCCTTTGCTCGTTTCTTGTGTGTGCCTCTGAAGAATCGCACGTGCCGTGTTCTTCTTAAACGAACTAGCCAGAGACTGAGCGAACATCAAAGAGCTCATCGCAGCTCAGCTCAGTCTCACAGGTAGCTGCACCTGCGGCGACGGAAGAGACCACCCGGCTGTGTCGCTCCACCGCCATGGCGTCCAGGTGTGACCATTGTGAAGCAAAAGAACAGAGCACACCAGCTCTAGGAGCGACCGTAACACATAAACCCGAACTTCTGGAACACAAATTCCAGATATAGCCAAAATGAGCTGCAGTGTAGCATCGACTCAGTGTAAACAGGTATACCATCTGTCTGTTTAAATTGACGAAGCAATTACCAGGGTTCGAGCAGTTACATTTACGAGTCATTGCGTAGTAGAAAGCTCAACAAAGGACACCAAAAGAAATAAGACTATTCATTTTGGTCGGTGTAGGATGGGCCAAATTACCGGACCAAGGGAACACCTGCGAACATGGTTGTACGAGCAAGAAGGTGATCCATAGGAGCATCTGCTGATGTGTTCCACTTCGCAATGGCACAATGTATAGATCTTGGTTCAAAGAGAAAGATGGGGTAACAAAGCTTCAAGGTGCATGCATCAACCGCACCAAAGAATAGCCCAGGGCAGCATATGTACATATGAATGACTGTGATGGATTTTCACAAGAACCAGCATGTAGTATATATTTTGATGAGTTTGTGGTTGCCTACCTGCTGACTGACTAGTTGTGATGTGTGAATGAATCACTCCTCGAGTATAGTATGAAGCATGAACATTTCTCCTTCATTTCGGTAGATTGCCTCTTAATATTGCTTGAACATGATATGATCAATGTTGCTTTCATGTTCCTGACTTTGAAAGGTACCCAAAGAAACAACAAATCAAGCTTGAGCAATAATAACACCTATATCAATAATGAATCATCAGATGCATAAAGCTACTAGATGCTGCACGCTGAGCAGAGCATAATGTGGCTCCAAGCCTCCAACTGTGGCAAGGTCAAAGACTGAACAAGGATAAATAGAGTGGCTGCAAAGCGCACCATCACAATAAAAGCAACTGCCATGCTTCCAACACAAAAGAACCATACATATCTTACATATTAGAATACGACGAATTCAGCTTGCTTACAGCATTTCCTACTTAAATATGTCTAATGCCGTTCATAGCAAAGTGGATGATGGCTAATTCCTAAGGAATAATACCAAGATCCATCATATATCAGACATTTTGTAGCACGATCATGTCCATCCTCCAATTCTCCTCGAAGGCATCATAAGCATGGCATCCATAACCATATCCATGGTCCAAAAGCAAAACCAGTTCCTCCCTGCAGATTTATCTAGTTAAAACTTTAAACTGCAAGCAGCTCATGTAGATTCAGTAGAAAATTAACTTTCCATAGTTATACAGCAAGGACCTAGTATATGTGCGAAACTGATAACACGGTGTAGTTTCATACAAAAGACACGCATGCAGCTCATTCATGCTTCAAAAGAGTCACATGGCCATCTTATTACAGCTAAGAGGCAGTATACAGAAAAAAAAGCAAGTCACATGAGATGTGAAAAATAATTAAAGCATTTCTAAGATGTGAACAGCCCTCAAACATTAACTGATGCGCACATTATGCAAATTAGGAATGTCTTTCCAGCTATGAAAATAAATTATTTACTTTACTTGGTTGTCACATGGCAATTATTGAATATGAAACAAATCGTGGTGACCTTCCCTGGTTTGTTAAGTTCTCACAGTAGCATAGAAGAACTATTACTTTGTAGATTAATTAAAAATTAGGACAGCAAACATAACCAAAACAGACTTACCACTTCATATACTCGGGTTTGATAACGATGGAGGGAAGCCAAAGTACCAGTAAACATATTCATAATGGAAGGATTGTCTCTTCCTCCTACAGACCTTTGCAAGTTCAGAAGTCCTGACATCAAGCGAAAAATAATCTACATCCCAGTCAGTCCTCGACAACCGCACCGGGGAGTCTTCATCATCCAGCTGATCTTCTGTAGTGGCTCCAAGAAATAAGAATCCCTCAGCTGCACCTAAGGTGAAATAGTCATACTGGCTGGGCAATGGGATGATATTCTCGAGCTGCCATTCCTCTGAATGTTCATGCTGACTGGTATGATAGAGATCAAATGAGCCATTTGGTCTGTGATCACCAACAAGAGAAAACATCTCAAGGGCTCCTTCTCTACCCACCACAATGCGAGGTAGGCTTCTGGTCTGGCCAGGCCGCTTTCTATATGGCATATCGTTTCTGGCGAGAACTTCGTCTGACTGGCCAGGCAGAAGCCTGAGCTGCATATGATAGCCAGTGCGATCGCTAATAGTGGAGAACTCCATTGTTCGCGTGTCCAGCACGAGCAACTTGTCCATCCAAGGCGACGCCGAGTAGAGGCATCCGTGCACGTTGTCGAAACAAGACAAGCCACGGCATCCTAACCAGGAGAAGTTGCGAGAGTCATAAGGGCGGGTCGTGCCCAGAGAGCTCCAGCTGGGGGATGCAGCTATACACCATTGCCCCGTGAGGGACGAGAAGACAAACGCGACCAGGTTGGTTTCATAGGCACCAAAGCATATCACCTTGAACAACATCTCATCCTCATCATCAACAGTGGGAGCGAGGATGGGCACAATCTCATGAGAGCGCTCTTTCCGGTCACCTGCCAGGTGCTCAGGTATGGGCGGAAGCAGCAGGTGGCGCCGGGACAGTGGATCGCACACCGCGAGGTCACTGAATCCGTTCCAAGTTAGGCTGTCCTCGAGAAGGACGCGGCCGTCGCGGACGTCGCACGGTATCCAGCGCCCCTTGCTGGGCTTGGGGACGAAGGAGTAGGTGAAATCGGCGGCGTCGGCAAGGGCACGAGCAAGCGGGGCGGAGGGGTGAGGCGCCTGGGCGGGGTGGAATCCATCTTTGTCGGCGAAACCGAGGAGCGGCGGCGGGTGGCGTTTGCGGAAGCGGCGGAGGAAGGAGCGCTCGGTGATGATGCGGCGGAAACGGGGACAGGCGATTGACGCGCGGGCGAGCGCGGCCGGGGTGGGCAAGCGAAGGAAGATCTCCTCCAGGATCTCGTCGACGAAATGCGGCGCCGGCGTGGGCATGGCGGCGGGTGGGGGAATGGGGATGGGCGGCTAGGGTTTGTGGCGGAGTGAGTGAGTGAGTGAGTGTGTCTTGGAAGCTGGGGTGCGATGGGGAAGATGCAAAATCACTGCCTGTCAATCGATCACTCGAGCGATCTGTTTCTTTGCGTGGCAGCGCTCGCGCCATGCACGAAATCAATTCCTTTTTTGTCTTGTAGTGTTTAATTACGTTCACACGTAGCTTTGTGTTCACACTAACAGCTCACGTTAAAACTCGCGAGTTGCATACGAGCAAGAGTGTTCACACTGCATGCATGCATAAAGTATCTCATGGGTTTGCATTTAATGAGCCAACTTTTCAGCATGCGGCTAGCTCTTTTGCATGCATGCACAGAGCATCTCGCTCTTTTTTTCAGCACGACGCGTGCTTTCAATTCTCTTTATTTGCAATTCCCTTTTGACAATTCTCTTTTTTTGCAATTCTCTTTATGTTGTTATTTCGTACGATAATTCATGTTTTTTTTGGATTAATTTTTATAATTCCCTTTTTCGGGCCAGTGGTTTTTAAGGGGGAAAATAACGGGTGGGAAGATCCACTTGCAACTCAAATGAACTATCACTTGCTACTCAAATTAAGTATTGTTTTTAAGTTGTAAGCTAACAAAAGTTGCTAAAATATTCTAAATCAAATTTACTTTTTAGGGTTGCTAGGTATTTATATTTACCGTTGATAAATAACGGGACACCGGGTTGATAACTTGTAAACAAAAAAAAGAATCGCTACATATTTTAAATTAAATTAAATTGTTAGGGTTGATATTTATTTATATTTACCATTGATAAATAGCGGGTCACCGGGTTGATAGCTTGTAAACAAAAAGAGAGTCGCTAAAATATTCTAAATGAAATACTTTTTAGGGTTATTATTTATTTATATTTACAGTTGATAAATAACGAGGCACCAGGTTGATAGCTTGTAAAATAAAGAAAATATTCGCTAAAATATTCTAAATGAAATACCTTTTTAGGGTTGGTAGTTATTTATAATTACCACTGATAAATAACGGGGCTCCGGGTTGATAACTTGTAAACTAAAAAGAGTCGCCAAAATATTCGAAATGAATTTAGATTTTTAGGGTTGGTAGTTATTCATATTTACTGTTGATAAATATCAGGACACCGGGTTGATAGTTTCTAAACTAAAAAAGATTCGCTAAAATGTTTAAAATAAAATTAACTTTGAGGTTGATAATTTTATACATTTACCGTTGATCATCCAAGTACGGAGGGGTTGATTATTCAAAACAGAGAGGGTTGATAACTTTTAGTCCGAAAAAAAGTTGCTCGAAACATATCAACATGGGTGCTAGTTTTGAAGATCTCGTCGAGACGGATTTATTGGTGAAAGCGAATCTTAATTTGGAGTTGTCGTTTGAAAATTAAAACATTTTGAATTTTCAAATTTGGAAAAGATTCCGCTGACATCAGCAGATTTGTCTATTTTTGCATGCATGCAGAACTTTTTCCTCAATACCCTGCACCAGGTTGATAATTTTATACATTTACCGTTGATCACTCAAGTACGGAGGGGTTGATTGTTTCAAATAGAGAGGCTTGATAACTTTTAGCCAGAAAAAAGTTTCTCGAAACATATCAACATGGGTGCTTGTTTTGAAGATCTCGTCGAGACGGATTTATTGGTGAAAGCGGATCTTAATTTGGAGTTATCGTTTGAAAGTTAAAAACTTTTAAATTTTCAAATTTGGAAAAGATTCCGCTGACATCAGCAGATTCGTCTATTTGTGTATGCATGCAGAATTTTTACTCAATAACCTGCACTAGGTTGATAATTTTATACATTTACCGTTGATCACTCAAGTACGGAGGGGTTGATTACTCAAATAGAGAGGCTTGATAACTTTTAGCCCGAAAAAAAGTTTGTCGAAACATATTAACATGGGTGCTAGTTTTGAAGATCTCGTCGAGACGGATTTATTGGTGAAAGCAGATGTTAATTTGGAGTTGTCGTTTGAAAGCTAAAACATTTTGAATTTTGAAATTTAGAAAAGATTCCGCTGACATCAGCAGATTCGTCTATTTGTGCATGCATGCAGAACTTTCCCTCAATACCCTGCATCAGGTTGATAATTTTATATATTTGCCGTTGATCACTCAAGTACGGAGGGTTTGATTAATCAAATAGAGAGAGTTGATAACTTTTAGCCCGAAAAAAAAATCGTCAAAACATATTAATATGGGTGCTAGTTTTGAAGATCTCGACGAGACCGACTCATAGGTGAAAACAGATCTTAAATCGGAGTTGTCGTTTGTGAGATAAAACGTTTTGAATTTTCAAATTCGGAAAGATTCTCGCTTACATCATCAAATTCGTATGTTTCTACATGCATGCAAAACTTTCCCTCAATAGCATCCACTACAGTCCAAAATTTGCCAGAAATGGAAATTTTTTTTGCTTGGAAACTGAGCACTCATTTCCTCCCTAGCGTTCGAGCGCTAGCTAGGGCAGCCCGGGAAGATGGGCGGTACATCAGCCGAACCTGATCCAAACTTGCCAGTTAGCTCGTGACGTCGCTCCCTAGCCCTGTCCCCCAAACGCCGCCTCCAAATATTAAAATACTCTTTTTTCGTTTTCTTGCATTTTTATTTTAATAAAGAGAACTAATATTCCACAAACTAATACATAATTAGGAACGTGGTTTACACGAAGATATAATTTGGAACATGGTTTTCACAAACTAATACATAGTTTGAACCATGGTTGACACAAATATAAAATATTGCAAAAAAACTAAACCTAACTAGGCCGTGCATCGAAGGTTTCGTGTGTTCGCTGCCAAGAAAGAACACTGGAGGGCACATCCAGTCACCCAAACTGGAAAATCCAGCTGGTGACGGTGCCCCTGTTGGTTCTTGCGAGGAAGAACAGCCAGAAACCTCCGTGCACGTATTCGCTGCGAAGAAACAACACTCTTCATCAGTCGTCCTCCTCGTCGGTGTTGTCGCCGTGGTAGTCCCAGCGGCAGCGCGTCTTGTCGTGACCTTGACGCTCATGTCTCTGTCGCCAAAGTAGGAGAACGGGAGGAAGAAGCCAGCTTCGAGGCTGCGGTGGCGCGCGAACTTCTCCCAGCCAATGTGGAGGTACATCTTGCCGCGCGCGTCGTAGATCACGTCGAAGATCCACCGGTAGTAGCCACACGAATCCTCCCGCAGATGCATCGTGCCCGGGAGGTCGTCGCCGGCGACGTAGTCGGCGAAGGATTCCGGCAGCCTCTGGATGCCGCGTGGGTCGCCCTTGAGGACGAGGACGAACTCGAACAACACGGGCCCCTCCACGTCCATCTCCGACGATGAAGACGACGACGTGGCAGGCGACGACGATCGTGCAGCTCTGCCGCGGCCACGACCATGACCGCGAGCTCGGCCTCCGCTTCTCCCAGCCATGGCATCGACTCTTGTTGAGATGGTGGCAGCTAGGGTTGGGGAGAGAGGCGCTAGGGTTTGTGTGTGAGAGGGACGGTGAGAGGCGGCCCTTTTTATAGGCCGGAGGGAGGCGGGGGAGCGGTGGCACACATTAACGCCGGCACGCAGAGCTAGGCGTGATGAGACGCTTCGCTGCGCCTCTGCGGGAACTGCACCGTCACTGCACCTCTGCGGGAACTGCACCGTCGCTGCGCGCCAATAACTTCCGTAGCGAGGTAGGCGACAGTTAGGTTAAAATTTATTGTGCCGCTGACGGGTCGGCCCCGCCACTCCCCGTCTCGCTTTTCGGTGTGTCCGGTGTCCCCGGTGCGTCCCCTGTGGGACGGGGACGGGCTCGGGGTGCCGGACACCGTATCGGGCCGCACCGGACAAAAAATGGCTTTCGGGGACGCGGCTGGGGACGTTTTTTTATCCGGCGCGCCCCAAATCGCTATGGGGGACGTGACTGGAGATGCTCTTAGAGCATGTTTAAGAGCATGTCTAGCAGGCCCCTCAAAACGCCGGTACCCCGTATTATTCCGGCGGGATAGGGGGTGAGGGCGAAATGGGCCGTCTAGCAGGCCCCGTATTCGGGCCGACCCGTATCAGCAGAATACGGAGCCCGTCAAACCCACCCCGCCACCCCCTACAAATAGAGGGTGAAGGTGCGAGTGGGGGTCCAACCCCTCACTCGCAACCCTAGCCCAGCCGTGCACCGCCACCACTCTGGCGAGAAATTCCCACGCGCACGCTGATACGTCTCCAACGTATCTATAATTTCTTATGTTCCATGCTAGTTTTATGACAATACCTACATGTTTTAGTCATACTTTACAATGTTTTTATGCATTTTCTAGGACTAACCTATTAACAAGATGCCACAGTGCCAGTTCTTGTTTTCTGCTGTTTTTGATTTCAGAAAAGTTGGTTTACAAATATTCTTGGAATTGGACGAAACAAAAGCCCATGGCCCTATTTTCCACGGAGTGTTCCAGAACACCGAAGAAGAGTCGGGGAAGGCCAGCAGGGGGCCCACCCCATAGGGCGGCGCGGTGGGGCCCTTGGACGCGCCCAGATGTGGGGAGGGAGCCCCCTGGCTCCCCCGACGCTGCCCTTTCGCCTATATATTCCTTCCGTCGCGAAAACCCTAAAGATATCAGTCATATTCCACCAAAGGTTCCGCAGCGCCGCCGCCATCGACGACAAGTTTCGGGGGACAGAATCTCTGTTCCGGCACGCCGCTAGGACGGGGAATTGCCCCCGGAGTCATCTCCATCGATGACAAAGGATTAATTTGTCAATGCCTACAGATCGTAGACTAGGGTTTTGCTGGAAGTAGAGGGCAAGTAGATCTCGAAGGTTTCAGCCGAAAAGTACTCGCTGGTTATGAAAACTAGGGTTCTGTTGACAATAGATTCGGTCCTTTCTTCGTCCCTCGACTCCCCCTTATATAGAGGGTGGAGCCGAGGGTTTCGTAATACACAAGTTACAGAGTTCGGGAGGGTTTCGTACCCAACCCGTAAGATTACAAGTCTCTATATTTCCTAATACAATCTATCTTTCCTTAACACTAAATGGGCTTCCGAATTTTCTTATTCTTCGAGTCCTGGGCCTTCAGTAAACCCCGGGTACCATCTTTGGCAGGCCCATTGGGGATGCCTATGTCAGTAGCCCCCGAGATTTTTCTTGAATCGAAGAATCAGGGAAAATCTCCAACTTTACTCATTACATAACCTTTCGATATGCAAATATTATTTTGTACAGGGATAACGGTAGTTGGGGCTAGTTCATCATACGGATCAGGTACTAGTTAACTGCTCTAGTGGCAATCCGCAAAAACCTACTTCAAGATCACGTCCCTGGACATGATCTCGGGATACTGGTGTAAACTTCGACAGGTGCCGCTTAAGGTCTTACCATTCTGTCGAGTCCCAGTCATATTTTATCGGGTACCTAACGCGTCCGTTAGGATTTTTCTTCGTACCTGTTGATACGGAAAAAAGTAGCAATCCGCCGTCAGAGACGGTGCCACGCCGCTCAGAACGGATCTGGGTCTTACCTTCGGAAAGTTTTGCGGCATTCAGAGATTTATTCGCGACTTCTAGCGCTCTGAGAATATATTGTCGAGTGCTTTTCGGCTGTTGGAATAGCACATTTTATCGAGTCATATTTGATGACTTATTTTGTCTTCCCGATGGGAGTATATGTAGAGTTATCTGTATAACTCGAAATATGCTCACTTCTTTTTCTTTCTTTTTGATCAAAATTCATCGAGCACGCGAACAGCATTCCCGATGGGAGTAGCCCCCGAGGCTACAGCCAAGAACTTGTGCTTGGGTGTAGGCTCCACAGATTAATATCTTCTGCTACTATATTGGTAATCCTTCCCGAGTTTTTTTTATATCTATCGGGTGCGCGACCAGCACTTCCGATGGGAGTAGCCCCCGAGGCTATGAACAAATGCTTGCATTTGATCATAGGATCTCGCCATTTTTATCTTGTCATATTCGAAGTTTTCTATTTTTCCAAAGTAGCCCCCGAGCATTTGGGCAAAAACTTGTATTTGATCAAAGGCTCTCAAAATAATCTTGCGTTGTCGATATTTTCACCATGCTTCGTAGTCGAGTTTTTCTTTTACCCTAGTGACGTCATTGCTGATGATAGCCACGATCACTGTATTGGAAACATGAAAACCGCTGCTCTCACTGCCTCATCGGTCCAGATCCCCCATCCGATGGACACGTCGTGCAAGTGGGGGACACACGTCCTCCACTTTTTCTGGCGCACGCGCTGTGCCGTCTGTCTTTTCTTTTCTCGGTGAAAATCCATTTTTACCCCTTGTCCACGTGTTATCCTTCTGCGCCATAATTTTTCTATCCAACGGTTGCGTCGATTCACCGCACCTCTATTTAATTCCATCATCTTCTTCCTCTGTCACTTTCGCTTGCGCCGCCCATCTGCTCCTCTGTCAAAAAAATCCTCCAGTACTCTCATCGCTGTGTGCGCTCCCCCAAGCTCGTGCTTGTTTGCTCCATCCTAGTAGAAATCATCATCCTCGCGCTACACCCAGCACAGCGCTCTAACAATCCCCAATGGCCACCGAAGATTTGGAGTGGGAGAGATCCAAGATCTCGAACCAGGACATGAACCTGCTGAAGAGGCTGGGGTTTACCAAGAAGAAGGACACACTGCGCTTCCCCCACGAGGAAAGCTACCCATCTCCTCCAATGGAGTACCGGGTTAGTTTCGTTGATCATCTCATCCGCGGTCTTTCCCCTCCTATTCATGAATTTCTTCGCGGTCTTCTCTTTGTTTATGGGGTTTAGCTTCACCAGCTGACGCCCAATTCTATCTTGCACGTGTCGATTTTTATCACATTGTGCGAATGCTTCCTCGGAGTCCAACCTAATTGGGCTCTGTGGAAACGCATCTTCTGCCTCCGCCGTAATGGCTCCCACGGCGTCGCCTATAATATTGGCGGCGTCGTTATCTGTGTTCGCTCTGACGTCGATTACTTCGACGTCAAATTTCCTGATTCCGTCCAAGGGTGGCGCAAGAGGTGGCTATATGTGCACGAAGAAAGCTCTGATTTAATGGAGTACAACATCGCCCCCTTTGACGGAAAAACCAAAATTCTTCGCCGCCGCTCCTGGGATGCTGAAGCTACCGAAGAAGAGAAATTGGCGACAGAGGCGCTGATGACTCGCATCCGTGAGCTTCTGAGTACCCGTGGCAAGGAGCTATCAGGTATCCAAATCACAGCCTACTTCCTTAGGATTAGAGTGCAGCCTCTGCAAGCTCGAAAAAATCCCCTTTGGATGTATGCTGGTGATGAAGACGTCGAGAGGCTCTCCACAGATCTTTCTGCAAAGGACTTGGAGAAGCTGATCCGAAGAATCTCCAAGCTTAGCAAGAAGGACACCGTTCCATCTTCTTGCAAAGTTAAGCCATTCTGTAGCGCCAATCCTCTTCCTGAGGTAATTGATTTTTGCGACTATTATGTTGTCTTGCCAGATTTTTCCTGTCGACCACTTTATTGATGACGAAATATAACTGTTTTGTCGATATTTGTTACATTCCACAGGGTCATCTTGTTTTATCTTCTCTTCCTCCCCTTCCCGAAGGGGGGAGGTCGAAGAACGGGCTGTTGTCACCGACGACAACCAGGGTGCTTCTCGTCCTGAAAGTGGAGTCGGGGGTTCCCAGAAATCCGCGGCTTCTCTTGAAAAAGAGAATGAAACAGAGGTTACTTCGTCGACACGCTCATCTCTCCCTGCTGCTTCTTCAAAAGGCAAAAGGAAGAGGGATGAAACTATCAACTCTGGCGCCTCCAAAGCTGATACTTCCCGTGCTGAAAAGACTGCACCCAATGCCGGGGAGAAACCTTTGGCTCTTTATGATGCTGCTCTTATAAGCTCGTAAGTTTTTTAAGGCACTGTATTTTTTCCTTTGTCGATGCTTTTTGAAGTTGCTATTTATCCTGTCGCTATTTTTATTGTAATGACGATGAAGAGGAAGATGCACCTATTGACGAGACTGCTCGAACGAGCACGTCTCGTACTTTAGTTGTCTCAGAAGCTCGTCCGGATGGCAACGAAACTTCACCTCCCCAACAAAACCCTGAACATCCAACACCAGCTGTAAGCCCCCAGGCTCCTTCCCCGAAGAGAGTCAGGGTAGAATCAACCGAGGAACCAACCATAGTAGCTAGTTGTTCCTCAGTTCCTTTGATGCAAGAAGTAAGTTTATCTTTTTTGTTCTGTATTGGCTTCATTGTTCTGAACTTCCCTCCGTTTTTTCATGGTGTCGATTTTTTCCACTTCTTCTATTGATCCTCTTTTTATGATCTTTCTTTAGCCTTTCATGAAGGAATTTATTCGTTTCGGTACTCAATTTATCGGGTACCGCGATTACGCCGGCAACCTTGAAGGTACCTCCTTTTTCTTTGTCCATCTTTACTCGTCGAGTATATCCTGTCACTATTTTTGGTTCGCACTGCTTATCTGTCTTATGTTGGCAGAAAAACTTGCGGAAGCCAACAAACGCGCTGATGCTCTTGCTACTGAGTTAGAGCAAAGCGAGACGGCACGCATGAAAGACGAAGCTAAATCTGCTACCGTCGAGGATCTTCAAAAAAGACTCGACGACGCAAAAAGGGCTCTGGAAGAAAATGTAGCTCAGCATTCTGCTCGCGAAGAAGAAATCCTTGGTCGACTGGAGTCGCAGAGTCGATGTTTTGTTAGTAAGTGTTGACACCCTTGCTGTTTTCTTGCATCGTGCTTTGGCCTCTTTTTTCCTTTTAGTAACTCTATTTTATGCTTTAAGCAGGGAGAACACACCAAGAGTACGAGCTGGAGAATCCTGAAGATGACGAGCTTCTCGACGCGCTTTCTCTCCTTGAAATCCATAGTACGGAAGCTCGTAACGGCCTAGCTGAAGCTGAAGCTGGCTGTCGCGGCTTTTTCCTTATTTTTTCAAGAAAAAGGAAGAACCCGCAGCCTTTATTGATCTCGCCAAGTGCTTCACTTCAAATGAAGACCTTGGACTCCAACTTCGCCAAGAGGGACTAAAGGTTGGTGTCGAAGGTACGATGGCCTTGATTGCAGAGAGTCAACAACACGTCGACTGGTCGAGGGTTGGCAATACAGGGGAGATTGAAACGAAGAAATGGCAGTCGCTGATTAAAGCGGCGAAGCCCAATTCGAAGAAAATCCTTGCCACCCTTAGATATAAACCAACTTCTGCTCCAAGTTCTTCAAAGCCGGAGGTCAAGTAGACCACTTTGCTTTTTCTTTTAGTTTTCTCTCTTTTGACGCTGTCGCCGTAGTGTTTTTGGCGATGGTTGCTCCAATAGTTGTCTAGAGGTCCTTCTTTTGTAATAGACATGTACATATTCTGAGAATGAATGGAAATCTATCTTTGCTCAATAATTGATGTCGGAAATTATCTTTTCAGTTGATTTTTGACAACTATACTTCGGCTCCTGGTCCTTCCGAGGTTTTTCCTTCATCTCGTTCGAAGAAAACGCCTGTCGCTGTCGAATTTATTGAAGATTCTTTGAGTAAAAACTCAGCACAGGATTTGGGAGAACTTCGACAACAGCTGCAATCCACGAAGAAGCAGTCACTTATGCTCATGGAACAATCCCGCAAATCCTCCGAGAGGGAAAAGGTTGCGCTCCAACAGGCTCAAGATGCTATAGCTGAAAAGGATGTCGCGACTGCTGAGGCTGCTGCAGCTTCTTCTCGAGAGACTTTTATGCTTCAGCTGCTGATGGATGCTAGCTTGGATATGGCGGGTATGCTTCAGTAACTTTGTCATGCTTCTTTTTCTTTGTTACTTGTCTTCCTCTTTTTCTGCTGATTTTTTCAAAAATAGGTTCTTTCTTGGATGCTGCTGCCGAAGATGAACGTGTCAAAGCTCGGTCCAATGTACTTCTTAAACTTGCGCGGGAACATGGCTCTAATTTTTGGGGCTCGCTTGATCGTACTCGCCAAATCGTCAGATTTCAAGATCGCGCGCTTCAAGTCCGTGAGTTTCTCGACTTCTGTACAAGAACTTTGTCTCTGGTCTACAGCACCATGTTTCCACGCAACAAAAAGCCAGAGACCCTTCCTGCTCTGATGGAAAAGTTTCGGGATGCTCCTCGGATCCATGGCTTTGTGCGGGCCCAATTAGTTGCTGGCGCAAGATTCGCTATGATCATGATAAAAGTCTGCTATCCAAAATTGGACGTGGTTCAAGTTGTCCCTAAGTGCCTGGCCAAGATGGCGAAAAGGAGGAAAAACTTCAGTAAATATGATGACATTGTGGCTCCTGTTGCGAAAGATATGATGGATGAGCTTCTTCGGATGGACGCCGAATTCTTTGTGAAGGGTAATTATGCTGAACATAGCACTCGTGCTATAAATAATGAGCGGTTGACGATAGATAATATATTGGGCAACCCTTGAGAGTTTTTTTCTCAAAAATTGTATCCTGTATGTTGTAAACATAATCTATATTGTAAAGTCACTAGATTTTTGTTTTTCATTGTCAAGCCCCCGGGCGTTTTGGTGGCAATGTTTTTCTTTTTATGATGCGAGGTTGACCCAAGGCAAGATAAATTGTATTATGTACTATTTTTGCGGGCGTGAGCCCCCAAGCTTTTTTGTGATCACTATTTTGCGCCACCTTTTTATTTTTGCGAGATGCTTTGCACCAAGGCGAGATATTTTGCAAGTTGTATTCTTCGACATTATATATATATATATATATATATATATATATATATATATATTGTATCCGTTGGGTGCAGGCCCCCGAGTCTGTCGAAAAGATATATAACTCCACTATCTTTATTATATTGCAGCACCGCGAGCCCGTCTCATTAAAAACCTTTCCCGGCCCCACTCGGTGCCCCGAAAAAGGAAAAGAGTGCGTCTGAAAACTCGCGAGCGTTTCAGTACATTGTACGTGTACAAAGGAGACTATATTTCGGCTTCTAGGCGTAGAAACGCCTGAGCTGTGCTACGTTCCAAGGATTTGGCTCAGCAATCCCCGTCTGCTTGTCCTTGATTCTGTATGCTCCTCCTTCGATTACCTCTGTGACGATGTAAGGTCCAAGCCATGGTGACTCAAGTTTTTCGTGGCTTTTTTGATTGAGTCGTAAGACCAAGTCCCCAACTTGAAAAGATCTTGGTCGCAATCGTCGGCTGTGATAATTTTTTAAGTCCTGTTGGTACTTGGCGACGCGTGACAACACTTCATCTCGAGCTTCATCGAGTGCATCGACATCATCCTCTAGAGCTCTACTCGAAGTTTCTTCATCGTATTCTGTAACTCTTGGAGAATCGTGCTCTATTTCTATCGGCAATACTGCTTCCGCTCCATGGACCAAAAAGAAGGGCGTCTCCTGTGTCGCTGTATTTGGTGTTGTTCGGATGCTCCACAACACGCTTGGCAATTCCTCTGGCCAAGTATGTCGAGCTTTTTCCAATGGACCTAACATGCGCTTCTTGATACCATTGCAGATGATGCCATTGGCTTTCTCGACTTGACCGTTGGTCTGTGGATGTGCAACGGACGCAAAACTCAATTTGATGCCCACTTCTTCGCAATATGCTTTGAACTCCTTGGATGTGAAATTGCTGCCATTGTCTGTGACGATGCTATGGGGAACTCCAAATCGAAAAACAATGCTTTTCACAAACTTGATTGCCGATGCGCCGTCCGGTGAATTTATCGGCTTTGCTTCTATCCACTTGGTAAATTTATTGACAGCAACGAGCATATACTCATATCCTCCTGGCGAAGCTTTATGTAATTTTCCCACCATATCGAGACCCCATTGAGCAAAGGGCCAAGATAATGGGATTGGCATCAGTTCTGCTGCCGGA
Source organism: Lolium rigidum (assembly GCF_022539505.1). Classification (NCBI taxonomy): domain Eukaryota; kingdom Viridiplantae; phylum Streptophyta; class Magnoliopsida; order Poales; family Poaceae; genus Lolium; species Lolium rigidum. Next base: position 47,045,900 of record NC_061509.1, read on the forward strand.
GAATGAGGTTTGGCGGCGAATCTTTGGCACACGTCGCAAGTTCGCACTATTTCCTTCGCGTCCTCAATTGCTGTTAACCAATAAAATCCTGCCCTGAAGACTTTAGCCGCGATAGCTCGGCTGCTTGCGTGATGCCCACATATTCCTTCGTGTACATCTTTCAGGATGATCCTTCCTTCTTCGGGTGTGACACATCTTTGTAGCACACCCGAAATACTTCGCTTTTACAACTCCCCTTTTATCGCAGTAAAAGCTTTAGATCGTCTGATTACTCGCCTTGCTTCAACTGGATCGTCGGGTATTGTTTTCCTTAAGATGTATGATATGTGCGTACGCCTGCATCCATGGAATTTGCACCATCATGACTAGCTCCTGTTCCTCTTATTCTTCTTCCAATGATTCTTTGGTGACACTCGAAGGTTTTTCTTCCTTCTCCTTCTTCTTTATTTTCATTGGCTTTGTTGATCTCTCGCTTATTTCTTCCCGAAACACACCTGGAGGGATGGCGAGACATTGCAACCCGATGTTTGCAAGAACATCGGCTTCATCATGGCTCAGCCTGCTGATGTGGTTTACCTCGCATCCATCAAACAGCTTTTCTAGCTCATTATACATCTCCTTGTATGCTATCATACTCTCGTTGACTGCATCACATTGATTCATATCCTGCTGTGCTACCAACTGTGAGTCACCAAAGATTTTTAGTCGAGTTGCACCGCAGGCTTTTGCCATCTTCATCCCGTGTATGAGAGCCTCGTATTCTGCTTCATTATTGGACACGTTTGGGAACGTCATCCGTAAGACATACTTCAATTTGTCGCCTTCAGGTGATACTAATATTACGCCTGCTCCAGTGCCTTCTAACCTTTTGGACCCATCAAAGTTCATAGTCCAGGTTCTCGATAAATCTGGAGGCCCTGTATTTTGTAGCTCCATCCACTCTGCGATAAAATCTGGTAGGATTTGCGATTTTATTGCTTTTCTTTTCTCGTACGTGATGTCCCGAGGGGAAAGCTCTATTCCCCAAAGGGAGACACGACCCGTAGCTTCTGGGTTGTTTAATATATTTGACAGAGGAGCTTCATTGACCACTATTATCGGGTGTGCCGAAAAATAGTGTCGCAATTTTCTTGCTATCGTAAATACTCCATATGCCAACTTCTGGTATTGGGGGTACCGCTGTTTTGAGGGCGACAGTACTTCACTAATGAAATATACTGGCCTCTGTACTCCATGTAGCTTTCCTTCTTCCTCTCTTTCGACTACCAAAGCCGTGCTGACCACCTGAGGTGTGGCTGCAATGTATAGGAGGAGAGGTTCCTTATATTTAGGCGCCACCAAGATTGGTGGTGTCGAAATTGTGCGTTTAAGATTCTCGAAAGCTCTATCTGCCTCCTCGTTCCATTGAAATTTCTCTCCCTGTTTGATCAATGCATAGAACGGCAGCGCTTTTTCTCCCAACCTGGCGACGAATCTGCTTAAAGCTGCGACTCGCCCCGTCAGCGGTTGTATTTCTTTCAATTTTGTCGGCTTCCTCATAGTTACGATAGCCTGTATTTTTTCGGGATTGGCTTCAATCCCTCTCGCTGATACTAAGAACCCAAGAAGTTCTCCTGCAGGAACACCGAAAGAGCACTTTGTCGGGTTTAGCTTAATGCAGAACTTGTCGAGGTTGTCGAAGGTTTCCTTTAAATCTTTGATCAATGTTGTCCCCTTCTTTGATGTTATCACGACATCATCAATGTAGACTTGTACATTTTTTTCTGATCTGTGTTGCGAGGCACTTTTGCATCATCTGCTGATATGTTGCTCCCGCGTTTTTCAAACCAAAGGGCATTGTTTTGTAGCAGAACACGCCGTAAGGTGTTATGAACGTTGTCTTGGCTTCATCATCTTATTTTAATCTGATCTGGTTATAACCATAGTATGCGTCCAAGAAGGAAAGACGTTCACATCCTGCCGTGGAGTCGATGATTTGATCGATCCTTGGGAGGGGAAAGTGATCCTTAAGACAGTGTTTATTGAGACACGTAAAGTCGACACACATGCGAAGGACTTTCGTGTTTTTCTTCGGCACCATCACTGGGTTAGCTACACACGTGGCTTCTGTAGATATATCTTTAATAAAACCAGCATCTTTGAGTCGATCTATTTCTGATAGCATAGCTTTGCGGTTTGGTTCCGAAAAACGCCGCAAAGGTTGTTTGATTGGTCTCGCGAGAGGATCCAAGTTGAGGTGGTGCTCGGCAAGTTCCCTGGCGTGGCATGTCAGCTGGACACCATGCGAAGATTTTCCAGTGCTCACGGAGGAACTCGACGAACGCGCTTTCTTATGCGACATCCATGTTTGCTGCAATGGATGTCGTTTTCTTTGGGTTTGTCGGGTGGATCTGCACCTCTTTTGAATCCTTGGCAGTATTGAAGGTTGGTTCCTTGATTGATCTCCCTGCGTCTGGCAGTACATCATAATCCGTGAGCCTTGGCGCCATATATTCTGCTTGCATCCCGAAAGTTTCTGACAGTCGATGAAAATCCTTGTCGCACTTATCAGACAGCGCGAAACTTCTCTTAATTGTGATAGGTCCTTTGGGTCCAGGCAACCTCCACAATAGGTACGTATAATGAGGTACCGCCATAAACCTGGCATATGCTGGTCGTCCCAACAAAGCGTGATATTGCGACGGGAAATCCACCACGTCAAACTCCAAGTTCTCTATCCTGTAGTTCTCTCGGGTCCCAAACTTGACGTCGAGATTGATCTTGCCCAACGGATAACTTGGCTTTTCTGGTGTGATCCCATGGAAACGTGTATCAGTTGGCTTTAGGTTTGCCAGAGATATGTTCATCTTCCTCAATGTATCTGCATACATAAGGTTTAAACTGCTGCCACCATCTATAAAAACTCTCGACACGTCAAAACCAGCGATTACTGCGGGTAAGATAAGCGCATATTGTCCTGGTCGAGGAACTTGCTGTGGATGATCCGCAATTTTGAAGCCAATGTCTTGCCCCGACCAATTTAGGTACTCAACTGTGGGTGGAGGCATCTTCTCTGCCATGAATACTTGCCGCGAAATTACCTTCTGCGCCCTGTTAGATGGCCTAGCTTTCTGAATCATCGAGACCGCACCGTTGGAGTTGGGATCAACATATGGAGGTGGATGTGGTGCTGCCGCTATTCTGAGCTGGTGCCGATTTTCGTCCGTAATTGCGGGAGGAGGTGGGAGGTGGATCTCACTCCTTGGCCCCTGGGGGTTTCTGTTCATTGCTTGGGCATTTGCAATTCCTGCGGCTCGCAACATTGCCTGAAAATCGCGTCAGTCTTTTTGGAGATGCCCTGACTGCCTCTTTCCGTTGCTGTCGAGATAAAAGTGCATCTGACACGGTCCGTTCATCATCTCCTCAGGGGACACATAAGGTCTTTGAAACCTTGGTCCACTATTTTGCATGTTACCACGGAAATCACCTCTATTGTCGCTTTGTTGCTCATTACTCCTTTGGTAATCATCTCGATTATTCCCTCCAGAGTTTCCTCGGAAGCCAGCTGATATGTGGCCAGGAGCATCATTATTGTAAGACTGGCGAGAGAATCGCCTTCTATTTTGAAAATTTCGGTTGCGATCTTCCTCTGGCGACCTATGTCGTTTGTTGTGTATCGCATCTTCTCCATCTGCCCATCTGTTTGCTATCTCCATCAGTGCTGATATTGTCTTAGGGTTGGTTCTCCCTAAGTCCTCGACGAAATCTCCCCGTTGAATTCCTGCCACGAACGCGTCTATTGCTCTCTCGTCAGATATATCCTCTGCCGAGTTTTTAATAATGTTCCACCTTTGTATATATTTTCTCATTGATTCATCGTGTTTTTGTCTACACGCTCTCAGCTCTTCCAATGACGCGGGTTTCTTGCAGGTGGATCGGAAATTTTTTACGAAGATATCCTCGAAATTATCCCAGCTGTCGATGGAACCTGGGGGAAGTTTCTTTATCCAAGATCGTGCGGCACCACTTAAGTGTACTTGGATGCTTTGCATGGCTGTTGCTCTAGTTCCACCTACCAACTTCACCATCTCGAGGTAGTCAACGAGCCAATCCTCGGGGTCCTGTAGACCGTCGAATTTCTTGAAATTTTCGGGTAACTTAAATCCTTTCGGGACTCGAGTTTTTCGAACTCGTCTCGTAAAGCACGGTAACCCGCACATATGTTCATCGGCCACTTCTGGTGACTGCCGATGTTCTCTTCTTTCTTGTGGCGCTCTATCCACCCTTGCTTGTGCCGTCGTATCCCTTGCTCCACTTGTCCTTGGTGGATCTTCTACTGCTGTTGTGGGTCGTGGACTATTTTGCCTAGCAGTTCCTTCGGGAGGTGTAGCTGCGAACGCTGTTCCCAGGACTCCAACTCCTGCCATTGCCATATTGAACAATGCTTCTCTCGGGTCCCCAGGGGTGGTCTAGACGCAAGGATGTAAGCTTGCGTTGCCATATACCCAGCTTCCGGTGTTTTTGGGATAATATTTCCCCTTGTATCGGTCGACATGAAAGACATGTCGAGATTTTGAATTATGTTTCCTCTTTCTTCTTCGGGTATATTTTGCAGTCGAGATCTTGCTCTCCTCCGAGCTTCTCTGTGGCTATCTCCCGAAGTTCTTGATTGTCCACTTAACTCTGCCCGTCGCCTACTTGACGCGGAAGCTGCTTCTTTTCTTCTATTCAAGGATGCTGTCTCTTTTAACAGCTCCCTACTCACACGAGCAAGTCTATATTGATAGGCTTGTAATTCCTCTGCAGTAGCAATGGCGGTCATTGGTTCTGAACCATTCATGGCTCTTGCAGCCCTATCTCACGCTGCTTGCGGGAGTTGAACTCTTTCGCGAGGTGAAGACCCGACATATTTAGTGCCTAGGCCTCTTCTGAGATCAGCGGGGTCGACGTATGGATTTCCCAAATCATCGAAAGCCTCTGACGTCTCTGGTTCTGCTCGGCTTGCCTCTTCAATTGCATAGATGACGTCTACGGGTGCTTCTATTCTTGTAGACAGTGTTGGGCCTCCAAGAGCAGAGGTTTGCAGAACAGCAGCAAGTTTTCCCTTAAGTGGATCACCCAAGGTTTATCGAACTCAGGGAGGAAGAGGTCAAAGATATCCCTCTCATGCAACCCTGCAACCACAAAGCAAGAAGTCTCTTGTGTCCCCAACACACCTAATAGGTGCACTAGTTCGGCGAAGAGATAGTGAAATACAAGTGGTATGAATGAATATGAGCAGTAGTACGGCGCCGTGAAAATAGCTTGCTGGCGTGCGGTTGATGGTAGTAATATTGTAGGAAGTAAACAAGCGAGTAGTAACGCAGCAAAACAAGTAAACAAGCAGCGATAGCGATATTTAGGAACAAGGCCTAGGGATTAGACTTTCACTAGTGGACACTCTCAACTTTGATCACATAACGAGAATAGATAAATGCATACTCTACACTCTCTTGTTGGATGATGAACACATTGCGTAGGATTACACGAACCCTCAATGCCGGAGTTAACAAGCTCCACAATTCAATGTTCATATTTAAATAACCTTAGAGTGCATGAAAGATCGACACGACTAAACCAAGTACTAACATAGCATGCACACTGTCACCTTCACACCATGTAGGAGGAATAGATCACATCAATACCATCATAGCAATAGTTAACTTCATAATCTACAAGAGATCATAATCATAGCCTACGCCAAGTACTAACACGGATGCACACACCTGTCACCATTACACCGTGCGGGAGGAATAAAACTACTTTAATAACATCACTAGAGTAGCACATAGATAAATTGTGATACAAAACACATTGCAATCATAAAGAGATATGAATAAGCACTTCACTACGCCATTCATAACGGTGAATAAGTATTCTGTGAAATATAGCCTAAGAGACCCACACGGTGCACACACTCGTCACCTTTACACACGTGGGACAAGGAGTCTCCGGAGATCACATAAGTAAAACCCACTTGACTAGCATAATGACATCTAGATTACAAGCATCATCATATGAATCTCAATCATGTAAGGCAGCTCATGAGATTATTGTATTGAAGTACATAGGAGAGAGATGAACCACATAGCTACCGGTACAGCCCCGAGCCTCGATGGAGAACTACTCCCTCCTCATGGGAGCAGCAGCGGTGATGAAGATGGCGGTGGAGATGGCAGCGGTGTCGATGGAGAAGCCTTCCGGGGCACTTCCCCGTCCCGGCGGCGTGCCGGAACGGAGACTCCTGTCCCCGGATCTTGGCTTCGCGATGGCGGCGGCTCTGGAAGGTTTTGCGTACCGTGGCTTATTCCGTCTCGTGTTTTAGGTCAGGGACCTTTAAATAGGCGAAGAGGCGGAGTCGGAGGGTCAACGAGGCGACGACACACTAGGGGGGCGCGGGCCCAGCCCTGGCCGCGCCACCCTGTCGTCTGGGCCCACCAGGGCTCCCCTCTGGTGGCTCTCGGGTGTTCTGGATGCTTCGGGCAAAATAGGAACTCGGGCGTTGATTTCGTCCAATTCCGAGAATATTTCGTTACTAGGATTTCTGAAACCAAAAACAGCAGAAAACGAGAGCCGACACTTCGGCATCTTGTTAATAGGTTAGTTCCGGAAAATGCACGAATATGACATAAAGTGTGCATAAAACATGTAGATATCATCAATAATGTGGCATGGAACATAAGAAATTATCGATACGTCGGAGACGTATCGGCATCCCCAAGCTTAGTTCTGCTCGTCCCGAGCAGGTAAAACGATAACAAAGATAATTTCTGAAGTGACATGCCATCATAATCTTGATCATACTATTTGTAAACATATGTAATGAATGCAGCGATCAAAACGATGGTAATGACATGAGTAAACAAATGAATCATAAAGCAAAGACTTTTCATGAATAGTACTTCAAGACAAGCATCAATAAGTCTTGCATAAGAGTTAACTCATAAAGCAATAATTCAAAGTAGAGGTATTGAAGCAACACAAAGGAAGATTAAGTTTCAGCGGTTTCTTTCAACTTATAACATGTATATCTCATGGATAGTGTCAATGTAAAGTAATATAACAAGTGCAATATGCAAGTATGTAGGAATCAATGCACAGTTCACACAAGTATTTGCTTCTTAAGGTGGAGAGAGATAGGTAAACTGACTCAACAATAAAAGTAAAATAAAGGTCCTTCAAAGAGGAAAGCATCGATTGCTATATTTGTGCTAGAGCTTTTATTTTAAAAACATAAAGAGAGCATAAAAGTAAAGTTTTGAGAGGTGTTTGTTGTTGTCAACGAATGGTAGTGGGTACTCTAACCCCCTTGCCAGACAAACCTTCAAAGAGCGGCTCCCATTTTATTTTATTTTTGGGTGGCACTCCTTCCAACCTTTCTTTCACAAACCATGGCTAACCGAATCCTCGGGTGCCCGCCAACAATCTCATACCATGAAGGAGTGCCTTTTTATTTTAGTTTTATTATGATGACACTCCTCCCCACCTTTGCTTTCTCAAGCCATGGCTAACCGAATCCTTCGGGTGCCGTCCAACAATCACATACCATGGAGGAGTGTCTATTTTTGTTAATTAATTTGGGACTGGGAATCCCATTGCCAGCTCTTTTTGCAAAATTATTGGATAAGCGGATGAAGCCACTAGTCCATTGGTGAAAGTTGCCCAACAAGATTGAAAGATAAACACCACATACTTCCTCATGAGCTATAAAACATTGACACAAATAAGAGGTAATAACTTTTGAATTGTTTAAAGGTAGCACTCAAGCAATTTACTTTGGAATGGCGGAGAAATACCATGTAGTAGGTAGGTGTATGGTGGACACAAATGGCATAGTGGTTGGCTCAAGGATTTTGGATGCATGAGAAGTATTCCCTCTCGATACAAGGCTTAGGCTAGCAAGGTTATTTGAAACAAACACAAGGATGAACCGGTGCAGCAAAACTCACATAAAAGACATATTGTAAACATTATAAGACTCTACACCATCTTCCTTGTTGTTCAAACTCTTTACTAGAAATTATCTAGATCTTAGAGAGACCAATTATGCAAACCAAATTTTAGCAAGCTCTATGTATTTCTTCATTAATGGGTGCAAAGTATATGATGCAAGAGCTTAAACATGAGCACATCAATTGCCAAGTATCACATTATCCAAGACATTTTACCAATTACTACATGTAGCATTTTCTGTTTCCAACCATATAACAATTTAACGAAGCAGTTTCAACCTTCGCCATGAAAATTAAAAGCTAAGAACACATGTGTTCATATGAACCAGCAGAGCGTGTATTTCTCCCACACAAGGATGAACTTATTCAAACAAAACAAAAAATAAAAACAAACAGATGCTCCAAGTAAAGTACATAAAATGTGACGGAATAAAAATATAGTTTCACTAGAAGTGACCTGATAAGTTGTCGATGAAGAAGGGGATGCCTTGGGCATCCCCAAGCTTAGATGCTTGAGTCTTCTTAAAATATGCAGGGATGAACCACCGGGGCATCCCCAAGCTTAGACCTTTCACTCTTGTTGATCGTAGTATATCACCCCCTTCTATTGACCCTTGAAAACTTCTGCCACACCAAACTTCAAGCAAACTCATTAGAGGGTTAGTACATAATCAAAATTCACATGTTCAGAGGTGACACAATCACTCTTAACACTTCTGGACATTGCACAAAACTTCTGAAAGTTAATGGAACAAAGAAACTCATTCAACTTAACAAAAGCGGCAATGCGAAATAAAAGGCAGAATCTGTCTAAAACAGAACAGTCTGTAAAGACGAACCTGAAAGGGGCACTTAACTTGCTCAAATTGAAAAACTCAAAACTAATGAAAGTTGCGTACATATCTGAGGATCACGCTCGTAATTTTGCAGATTTTTTCAAATTTTTTACAGAGACTTATGCCAGAATTCGTGACAGACAGCAATGCTGTTTCTGTGCAGCGATCCCAAATATAACATCAACTTTAACATAGAAACTTTACTTGGCACAAAAACATGATAAGGAGAGGTTGCTACAGTAGTAAACAACTTCCAAGACTCAACAAAACAAAAATTGCTGTAGTAAAATAAACACATGGGTTATCTCCCAAAAAGTTCTTTCTTTATAGCCATTAAGATGGGCTCAGCAATTTTAATGATGATGCTCTCATAAGGATTAAGATTTGAAGCAAAAGAGAACATCAAGAAGCAAATTCAAAGCACATTTAAGCCTAACCCACTTCCTATGAAAAGGAATCTTGTACACAAATAAATTCATGAAGAATATAGTGGCAAGCATAGGAAGACAAAACAAGTGTAGCTTCAAAAATTTCAGCACATAGAGAGGTGTTTTAGTAACATGAAAATTTCTACAACCATATTTTCCTCTCTCATAGTAACTTTCAGTAGCATCATGAGCAAACTCAACGATATAACTATCACATAAAGCATTCTTATCACGAGTCTCATGCATAAAATAATTACTACTCCCAACATAAGCATAGTCATTCGTATTAATTATAGTGGGAGTAAATTCAACAAAGTAGCTATCAAATATATGAGGTATATTGTAATCATAATCAAATTTATCCTCCATAACAGGTGGTAACAAAAGACTACTATCATTATAATCATCATAAATAGGAGGCAAAGTATCATCAAAGAAAATTTTCTCCTCAATGCTTGGGGACTAAAAATATCATGCTCATCAAAGCCGACCTCCCCAAGCTTAAATTCTTCCATAGCATTAGCAACAATGGTGTTCAAAGCATTCATACTAATAACATTCCCATTATCATGCATATAAAGTTCCATGGGTTTTTTAATTCTTTCTTCAAACACATCATGTCCTAATTCAAGATAAAGTTCATAAAGATCTCTCATTTTATTGTTGTCTTCCATTAAGCCTAACTAGTGTAAACAAGAAACAAAAAAGATGCAATTGCAGGATCTAAAGGAAATAGCTTCGAGTACTTACAACGGTGCCGGAAAATAGCTTAGTAGCCGAGATCCGGAGTGTGAGTACCTTTTACCTTTCCTCCCCGCAACGGCGCCGTGAAAATAGCTTGATGTCTACGGGTGCTTCTATTCTTGTAGACAAGTGTTGGGCCTCCAAGAGCAGAGGTTTGTAGAACAGCGAGCAAGTTTTCCCTTAAGTGGATCACCCAAGGTTTATCGAACTCGGGGAGGAAGAGGTCAAAGATATCCCTCTCATGCAACCCCGCAACCACAAAGCAAGAAGTCTCTTGTGTCCCCAACACACCTAATAGGTGCACTAGTTCGGTGAAGAGATAGTGAAATACAAGTGGTATGAATGAATATGAGCAGTAGTACGGCGCCGGAAAATAGCTTTGCGGCGTGCGATTGATGGTAGTAATATCTGTAGGAAGTAAACAAGCGTAGTAACGCAGACAAAACGAGTAAACAAGCAGCGATAGCAGTATTTAGGAACAAGGCCTAGGGATTAGACTTTCACTAGTGGACACTCTCAACTTTGATCACATAACATAATAGATAAATGCATACTCTACACTCTCTTGTTGGATGATGAACACATTGCGTAGGATTACACGAACCCTCAATGCCGGAGTTAACAAGCTCCACAATTCAATGTTCATATTTAAATAACCTTAGAGTGCATGAAAGATCGACACGACTAAACCAAGTACTAACATAGCATGCACACTTGTCACCTTCACACCATGTAGGAGGAATAGATCACATCAATACCATCATAGCAATAGTTAACTTCATAATCTACAAGAGATCATAATCATAGCCTACGCCAAGTACTAACACGGATGCACACACTCGTCACCATTACACCGTGCAGGAGGAATAAAACTACTTTAATAACATCACTAGAGTAGCACATAGATAAATTGTGATACAAAACACATTGCAATCATAAAGATATATGAATAAGCACTTCACTACGCCATTCATAACAGTGAATAAGTATTCTGTGAAATATAGCCTAAGAGACCCACACGGTGCACACACTCGTCACCTTTACACACGTGGGACAAGGAGTCTCCGGAGATCACATAAGTAAAACCCACTTGACTAGCATAATGACATCTAGATTACAAGCATCATCATATGAATCTCAATCATGTAAGGCAGCTCATGAGATTATTGTATTGAAGTACATAGGAGAGAGATGAACCACATAGCTACCGGTACAGCCCCGAGCCTCGATGGAGAACTACTCCCTCCTCATGGGAGCAGCAGCGGTGATGAAGATGGCGGTGGAGATGGCAGCGGTGTCGATGGAGAAGCCTTCCGGGGGCACTTCCCCGTCCCGGCGGCGTGCCGGAACAGAGACTCCTGTCCCCCAGATCTTGGCTTCACGATGGCGGCGGCTCTGGAAGGTTTTGCGTACCGTGGCTTATTCCGTCTCGTGTTTTAGGTCAGGGACCTTTAAATAGGCGAAGAGGCGGAGTCGGAGGGTCAACGAGGCGACGACACACTAGGGGGGCACGGGCCCAGCCCTGGCCGTGCCACCCTGTCGTCTGGGCCCACCAGGGCTCCCCTCTGGTGGCTCTCGGGTGTTCTGGATGCTTCCAGACAAAATAGGAACCTGGGCGTTGATTTCGTCCAATTCCGAGAATATTTCGTTACTAGGATTTCTGAAACCAAAAACAGCGAAAACAGGAACCGGCACTTCGGCATCTTGTTAATAGGTTAGTTCCAGAAAATGCACGAATATGACATAAAGTGTGCATAAAACATGTAGATATCATGAATAATGTGGCATGGAACATAAGAAATTATCGATACGTCGGAGACGTATCAATATACTTGATGATATTTTGAGTATTGACTTTTGTCGGGATTGGTGACACCATCATAAAGATTGGTGAAGACCTTTCCGATGGCAACAGATTTGTCGACGAAGTTGAAGCTGTCGACACTATCGGAATCGCTGCTTATAACAGAGTCCGCAGACGATTCGAAAGATGTATCGCTGAAGATCTTGGCGATATTTCCGCTTGCCTTGGTGTTGACGAAGCGTGGCGACGAAAAATCCTCATCACTCGATGAAAAGCCAGAATCGATCGCTAAAAATTTCGACGAGATCGGAACTTCGAGACGATAGGATCCTTCCTTGCTTACGCCAAATCGGAATTCTCCGAACGTCATGAAGATGGGCTCCTCCAGATAGGCACATGCATCCACACGGGAGGGCGGGTGAGGAATAAAATCGACTAGATCAGTTTTTTCCCGTTTACCTCGATCCATCGCATTGCTTGCCACCGACGAAGTCGACGATTCTGGACGTGCCATCGAGATCAGCTCCTTGCAACCTCTAATTCCCACAGACGGCGCCAATTCACAAAGGATTAATTTGTCAATGCCTACAGATCGTAGACTAGGGTTTTGCTGGAAGTAGAGGGCAAGTAGATCTCGAAGGTTTCAGCCGAAAAGTACTCGCTGATTATAAAAACTAGGGTTCTGTTGACAATGGATTCGGTCCTTTCTTCGTCCCTCGACTCCCCCTTATATAGAGGGTGGAGCCGAGGGTTTCGTAATACACAAGTTACAGAGTTCGGAAGGGTTTCGTACCCAACCCGTAATACTAAATGGGCTTCCGAATCTTCCTATATTTCCTAATACAATCTATCTTTCCTTAACACTAAATGGGCTTCCGAATCTTCTTATTCTTCGAGTCCTGGGCCTTCAGTAAACCCCGGGTACCATCTTTGGCAGGCCCATTGGGGATGCCTATGTCAATCGACACCACCGCCATCTTCATCGCCGCTGCTGACTCCCATGATGAGGAGGGAGTAGTTCTCCCCCGAGGCTGAGGGCTCTACCGGTAGCTATGTGGTTCATCTCTCTCTCTCCCATGGTGTGATCTTTATGTGATCATGAGCTTTGTAATCTAGTTGAATATGTAGATGTTACTCTTGTCTATTATGCACTCTAGAGGTTACTTTAATATGAACTCCGGAGTCACTCTCCACGGTGTGATGGTGACGAGTGTGTGCATCGTGTGTGATTCCTTTATGACATTGTGGAGCTTGTTTACTCCGGCTTGAGGTGTGCTTTTGCAGCCCTACACAATGAATGGTGTTTGTTATCCAACAAGAGAGTGTTTGAGAGTAGCATTTGTTTATTCAATTATGTGATCATTGTTGAGAGTGTCCACTAGTGAAAGTATGATCCCTAGGCCTTGTTTCTAAGCATTGAAACACCGTTTCCAACAAGTTCTGCTACATGTTCGCTTGCTGCCATTTTTATTTCAGATTGCAATTGCTACTTATAATCATCCATATTACTTGTATTTCACTATCTCTTCGCCGAACTAGTGCACCTATACATCTGACAAGTGTATTAGGTGTGTTGGGGACACGAGAGACTTCTTGTATCTTAATTGCAGGGTTGCTTGAGAGGGATATCTTTGACCTCTACCTCCTTGAGTTCGATAAACCTTGGGTGATTCACTTAAGGGAAACTTGCTGTTGTTCTACGAACCTCTGCTCTTGGAGGCCCAACACTGTCTACAGGAATAGAAGCGTGCGTAGACATCACACGCCACCGCATTTCCATCGCCGCCAGCCATGAGCGCACCCCGTAGGAGCCGCCTCTCGCCCGCCGCCGGATCGAAGCGTTCCCGTGAGCCGGCCACGGTGGAGGAAGCGTGGTGCCGCCACTGCAAAAACTCCTTCGCCGTGACGAGGAAGAGGAGGCGGAAGAGGGGGAGGACCCCCTCTTCTTGGAATCGGTGGTCGCATCCAAGAAGGACGCCGCCGACAAGGCGCAGGCGGATGCGGAGGAGGTGGCGCAGGCCATCGCCGCCGTCGAGGAGCTGAAGGCTCGGGAGGCCGCCGACAATGGCGGCATCTGTTGGAGATATGCCCAAGAGGCAATAATAAAGTGGTTATTATATATCTTTGTGTTTATGATAAATGTTTATATACCATGCTATAATTGTATTAACCGAAACATTGATACACGTGTGTTATGTAAAGAACAAGGAGTCCCTAGTAAGCCTCTTGTATAACTAGCTTGTTGATTAATAGATGATCATAGTTTCGTGATCATGAACATTGGATGTTATTAATGACAAGGTTATGTCATTGATGAATGATGTAATGGACAAACACCAAACTAAAGCGTAGCATAAGATCACGTCATTAAGTTCAAGTTGCTATTAGCTTTCCGATACATAGTTACCTAATTCTTCGACCATGAGATCATGTAAATCACTTATACCGGAAGGGTACTTTGATTACATCAAACGCCACTACGTAAATGGGTGGTTATAAAGGTGGGATTAAGTATTCGGAAAGTATGAGTTGAGGCATATGGATCAAGAGTGGGATATTGTCCATCCCGATGACAGATAGATATACTCTGGGCCCTCTCGGTGGAATGTCATCTGATTAGCATGCAAGCATATGAATGGTTCATAAGAGATCACATACCACGGTACGAGTAAAGAGTACTTGTCAGAGAAGAGGTTGAACAAGGTATCGTGATACCGATGATCAAACCTCGGACAAGTAAAATATCGCGTGACAAAGGGAATCGGTATCGTATGTAAATGGTTCAATCGATCACTAAGTCATCGTTGAATATGTGGGAGCCATTATGGATCTCCGGATCCCGCTATTGGTTATTGGTCGGAGAGAAGTCTCAACCATGTACGCATAGTTCACGAACCGTAGGGTGACACACTTAAGGTTTGATGTCGTTTATGTAGATATGGAATATGGAATGGAGTTCGAAGTTTTGTTCGGAGTCTCGGATGGGATCCAGGACATCACGAGGAGGTCCAGAATGGTCCGCAGAATAAGATTCATATATAGGAAGTCATATTCCAAGTTTGGAAATGATCCGGTGCATTTATGGAAGGTTCTAGAAGGTTCTAGAAAAGTCCGGAAGAAATCGCCATGGAAAGTGGAATCCCGGAGGGACTCCACCTTGCATGGCCGGACAACCCCCCCAAGGAAGGGGTGGGAGTCCCACCTTGAGTAGGATTCCCCCCTTGGGTAGGTTTTGTCCCTATGGAAGATTTTGGTTTTGGGTCTTATTCGAAGACTTGGATACCAAAACTTGGGGATTTCCACCTATATAATGAGGAGCAAGGGGAGGGGACCGGCCACACCAAGCCCTAGTTGGCCGCAGCCCCCAAGTGGCCGGCACCCAACCCCCCCTCTCCCCAAACCCTAGCCTCTCCTCCTCCACGCAATACTCCCGCAGCGCATAGGCGAAGCCCTGCCGGAGTTCTCCACCACCACCGCCACCACGCCGTCGTGCTGCCGGGATTCCGAGGAGGATCTACTACTTCCGCTGCCCGCTGGAACGGGGAGGAGGAGGACATCGTCATCAACACCGTACGTGTGACCGAGTACAGAGGTGCTGCCCGATTGTGGCACCGTCAAGATCTTCTACGCGCTTTTGCAAGCGGCAAGTGATCGACTACATCCACCCCGAGATCTAATCTCGTTAAGCTTTGCGATCTTCGAGGGTTAGTCTCTAAATCTCCTCGTTGCTACCGTCTACTAGATTAGATCTTGGCTTGTGTTCCGTTCTTGCGGTAGGAATTTTTTTGTTTTCTATGCTACGAATCCCATCAACGTCATCATCCTCGACGACTAGGCGGTAGCGGCGGTAGCCATGGCGCATCCCTAGCATAGTAGAAGTCGTGATCCAGTAGGATCGCGCAATTTTGTGTATCCTCTATATATGATCTATGAAGAACTATATATGAGAATTCCCTCCCGTTTTGCATTTTTAAAAATACGGGGTGAAATAAGGGGTCTAATAAATGGAATGGTTCGTGTGTGCTAATTTTTTTCATACAAGCCATGTATTCGCTCGATACAGGGCGAGCGAATACAGGGTCTGTTAGACATGCTCTAACAGGCCCCTAAAACATCGAAACCCGTAAAATAACCCATGGAATACGGGTTTTGGCGCGTCTGCGACGTTTATCAAGCCTCGTAACAGTCGGTCCATATCCAAAGTTCCCAGTTCCGGTCTGGGTCGGGTCTCGACCCCTACTAGTGGGGTTTGGAAGGCCGAACTGGAGGCCGACCCGTCTATTTGCTTCCTCTAGGGCACGCGGAAACTTCAGATTCCCCAGTCTCCTTCCCCCGCGCCACCGCCACATCCGCCCGTCGCCGCCAGAAACCATGGTATCCGCCCCCTTCGCCGCCCTAGTGTGCCTCGACACCCGCCGCACCCCCGCCGGACCTCAGCGCTCCTCGCCGCACCCCCGTCGCACCCCGTCACGTACTGCGATCCCACGGTGAGTTCTTCTAGCCTTCGATCTTTGTTTTCGTCGGCACAAGCATAGAGGCTGATGTATATTTCACGGTGATAGATGAGCTCCGAGGTGACTATGGAGGATTTGGTGGATTCGTTGACAGATTGGTCGTCCTCGGATTCGGATGATTCGGACCTCGACAAGCTGCTCCACGACGACGACACAGAGATGATGCTGCTCGTCCTCGGCATGAAAGAAATCGAGGACCGTGCTAAGTTGCTGGATCGGAGAACAGGGTCGACGATGGGTCGCATGTGCATCCCGCGGAACCGTGCGCTCGGCCACGAAATGCTCATGCAAGATTATTTTGCGAGGTACCGACCTATCCTCCCCGCCTCTTCCATAGAAGATATCGAAGACGTAGGAGTTTGTTTGAGACCATCGTCAGAGACTGCGAGGCCAATTCGGACTACTTCAAGCAACGGAGGAACGCAGCCTTCGTCATGGGATTTAGTCCATTCCAAAAGATATTTGTTGCCATGCGGGTGCTTGCATATGGCATCCCAGCGGACTATACCGATGAGTATCTTCGCTGGTCAACAAACAACCACGAATTCGTATATTTGCCAAGATGGCGATCAAGTTGTATGGTGAGATGTATCTCCGAGTTTCGAACGAGCAAGTTACAAAAAGACCGGCAGTTGCATGGCCAATGATTTATTACATTCGTTTCCTACTCTTGTATGTGTGAGATGAAACATTTTGTTAATTGTTTGATTGCGGGAACATTTGTTATTTGTTTGATTATTCGATTCAAATATTTGTTATCAGTTCCGCAAAACATTATTGTAATAATTATGATGGTTATTGTGTGATTTGAAACTTTTATTCACTATGATGGTTTTATTGGTTCTGATATGTAAAATATGATAAAACCCTATTTTTACGGGCCGAAATCGCGTGGAAAATATCAGTACCCGTATTCCCAACCCGTAAAACAGCCACGCGTTTTCGGCCTATAAAAACCAAATATAGGGCCCTCTGCTCGCGCGATACGGGCCAGTTTTTTAGGGGGCTTGTTAGACATGCTCTTAGAGCATCTCTACGGACATGAGCAACAAATGAAGTGGTGAAAGAAGGCCTCGGACGGATATCATGAAGAGATGAAGACTAGCTCGTGAAGGGGTAAGTGGTGGTGCATCGGCTACGTATGGAGGTGGTGGAGATGATGGTGACGACGGTCCTACCTCTGTTTGATGCAGGTGGTGAGAGGAAATGGTTAGGAGATTGAGCAACTTTTTTCCATGAACTATGCACGATTTGCTTTAATGGTGTCATTTGATGTAAAACTATGAACTATACATCACTTGTTTGCATTCCGTAGTTTCATATGCCAATTCTGTGAAAAAACTGCCTTTACAGGTTCAGAAGCTGCTGCGGAACAGAGTGTGTAAACAAAACATGTAAAACAGTTTACAATTTTAGTTTACGGGCCCTGTTCCACGCCACCTCTTTCTCGACCCATAAACACGAGATGGGTGAATCGAACTCTCGCTTTTCAGTTCGGCTGTTTATGGGCTCTGTTAGAGATGCTCTTAGAATTTGACTGCGCATCCCTGCACAAGGGTGTCTCTAACGATGCAAAAAAAAATTAGGGTTTTGCATTTTTTCAACATAAACATAATTTACATAGTGAATAGAGGAAAATAAAAAATATAATACTAAAAGGCGTGTGTACCTCCTACTACCCTAGCCTACTCCTCATCGTCGTCGAGCATGACGAAATCTGGTATCTGCCACGGCCAGTTGGCAACCGGCAGAAGGTTCCGCCGGTGGTGGAGGTGGAGCAGCCCACGGGTTGAACGACGGAGGTAGAGGCGGCGACGGTGCGGGGCCGAGTTCTGTAGCGCCCGTTCTAGGGCCTCTTCCTCCGTGAGGCCTGACGTCATGATGTCGGTGGCGTACCGAGGCAGCGGCGGCTGCACTGGTCGGTCCACCTCCGACACGAGGACGCCTAGCCTCTCGATCTCCTCGTCAATCATTGTCGCTGGCAGGTTGAACTTCTGGCCCTCCGCCATGGACGCCTGCCAGTCGTGGAAGACGTAGGCGACGTAGTCGTCTGATTCATCCTTGGCCTCCTCGTTGTGGTAGGCCAGCGCGTCGTCTTCGTCCTGGGGAGGCGAAGGAGGAGCCGGCGGCTGCCCTGTTCGACAATGAGGCGGGCGCGCGGTGGAGGCTGGTCAAACAGGAAATCTCGGTCGCCAAGGAAGGCCGCCTTCCTCCTCGGGTCCTCCTCAAGTGTCTAGATACATCTTAATTTTAACAAACTTACGACATCTTTTTGTGGGCGGAGGAAGTATAAATCAAACTCCTTTCATCCATAAAAGGATGTTTCAACTTCGAACAATTTTGGATATATTAAAATAATAGAATAGGTCTGGATACAATCTAAATTTTGATAAAGTTGGGACTTTTATGGGTGGAGAGAGTATATCATTGGAAAGTTTAGATGTTCTACTTATATAAATGAAATATGATAGTATATTATTTTTATGATCTATAATTCATATTCTATATTGATCAAATTGATGATCTAAGGATAAGCATAAGGCCTATAATTAGAGAGAGAGAGATAGATAGAGAGAGAGAAAACGTATTTTATACGTGTCAAAAAATTATACGAAAAAATATGAGTACTCATGAAGCATGTCCCTACAACATCCCAAAATTTCATATCCAAAATCGACAAGGACACTGAGAAACAAAAAAAAAGAAATTCAGCATGAATAGTGCTACCTAGTGTCACAAAAAGACAAATCAGAAAATGACACTATTCATGCTGATTTTCTCTTTTTTATTTCTCAGTGTTCATGTCGTTTTTTGATATGAAATTTTGGGATGTTGTAGGAACATGCTTCATGAGCACTCACAATTTTACATATAATTTTTTGACACGTATAAAATACGTTTTTTTATACGGTAGCACGGTAGCACCTAAAGGGGTGGTAGCACTAGATATTATGATTAAAATACCCGTCAGCCAACAGACTAGCATCTGAGTGCACTCCCGTGTATCATGTCACTTGTTGAGCGGTGGGACACTCACCCAAACATCTCCAATGTTTGACACTACCATGAGCTATTGTTTTGTACGGCAGAAGCTTGTCGGCATTTACAAATGTGGTCAACATACACGTTTCAAAATTATTAAGGTATGTTTGGTTGAAAGAATTTTTAAAGCGCGGGAATAGAAAAAAAATGGAGAAATGATATGTTGAATAACTTTGGGCCATTTCTCCCACGACTAAAAGGAAGGCGGCGATTTAGGGTTCAACCGTAGGCGTCACCACCCTCTGCCCCGTCTCTGCCCGAGAATCAATTTAGGGGTTCCACGCCAACAACGTCCACTCTTGAGCGATGGACTTTAGGGGCAGAAATACTTCGCAGTAGCTCGTAGGAGGCTCACCCTTTAAGCCATAGTGGTCGTTAGTGGTCCAAGAGTCTCGATATGCTTGTGCTTATTGTGAATTTATATAATTGATCCAATCCTTTTGCGAAGAAAAAACCATCCTATGGTTTTGCATCCTACAAACCAAACAAACCCTAAATGTATTTCTTTTGAATTAGGATGGGTCCGAAAGGACCTAGAAGCTGCTCATTTATCAAAGGTGGGTCAAAAAGTTACAAAGATATACAAGAAGGAATGAGAAAATACATATAAGACCTCTAGTTTTACAGAAAGGACCTTGGACAAAAGTAGAAAAGGCAATCGGGTCCACAAGATCCATCTCGAGCGCTAGAACTTGTTGTGCTCCTCCGCCAGGTCAGAGACACCAGGGTCGAGGGTGAACAACGTGGCCCAGCCCCTCTGTGGAGTGCTTGGTTGGAGATGAGAAATCCTTCAAGACGGCCTTTATCGTGGAGGTGCAAGGAGGAAGCGCGACCACCACATCGTGGTCGAGGAGGGCCGCCATTCGACCATAAGATGCAGTAGCAAGACAGACTCTACCACCGCACATCGTCCTCTAGTGATGAACTCCGGAGTGAAGAGCAGCATGCTGTGCTTGACACAGCAAATCAGAGCCCCACCTCTCACCGTCTCCATATCCTTGATGATTGAAGAGAAGAGGACGAGGTTGTCGAAACCTCTAGGACGGCCTTCACCTCCATATCTAGAGGCGCCTTGAGCTTATTAGATGTGAAAAGGAAGGCAACCGCTTTGCTTGGATACAACTCCACCCATGGGAGCACCACAAGCAAAACCACCACCACCAGCCGTTGAGCGTCCGCTCGCAAGCCTCATCCACCAAAGCTCCACTGGCATGACGCTAGACTAGGACACAACCCGAACAACAGACGGAAACCTAACCCTAGATGCTCTGCTACTACTCTCGATAGGCAGGCTAGCCTCCTCTCCCTTGTCGTCTCCAGCCAGCGAGGCTGCCGATAGACTCTAAGGGGATGGAAAAGCGAGAGAGGGGTGGTGGTAAATGAGAGCCTCCGGCCAAGCTGCTTTGACGGCTCACCAACAATCACTAAATGAGGAGATCCTAAGTAATGGAATGCTTCAAAATCCCTATAAAATTCTCTTAACCAAACTAACGAAAAGTGCTTTTAGCTCTAGAGCTCTCTTCATTTTTTTTAAATGTAAAAAGAATTTTCGCAAGTTATCAAAAAAAAACTGGAAATTATCAACGAGACATCTCACAATCATGCAAAATCTCAACCCAAAATTCTTTTTATTTTATCTACTAGACAAAAATGACAAAATCTAATATGTTTTGATGATTTGAAAATGACTACTCAGATCAACACTTTTGTCATTTTTATGTAGCTCAGAATATAAAGTATTTGAAATTAATATTTTACATGTTTATGGGATACAGCATTGACTATATGCGATTTTTTTTAGAATTTTTTGAAACACAAATATATGATTTTTCTTTTAGAAAAAATACAAAATCACTGATTTACTGGTGCCCATGTGCATCAAATTTCTGTCCACACTAACTAAGCCTTATACAGCAGCCCCAAAAAAATTGTTACTACAATCAATGGTATCACAAAATACAAGCATATCCTAGTCGAAACAATATACACAAGCCAGTGGCCCTGACCCGTGAGAAAAATATCACGTCCTAACCACCGGGAATGGTGTGGCAAATGCCAAACCAGCGGGAGTATCTCTTAGTGGCATAGTATACTGAACGAGAAAAAATGGTATGGCAGATCCTATAATTGGAGAAGCTTCAAGAGTTAAATTTTGTCGACAAATTACTGCCGGCGGAGTGGCAGACAGCCTACTAATGGATCATATTGTTAAATCCTCTCGACAAATCTGCGATACTCATGTCTCCATCTACACATCCGGCTGCAGAACCTCCTCTGTTCGTCGTCAGCCTCGTCCCAGGCTTCCGCCGTCTCCTCCATCTTCCCGCACAGCGGCTCCGTGCAGGGAGCCGTAGGCTCGGCCCGCTTCCAACGGCGCATCGTCAGCCTTCTCATGACCGACGCAGCCTCTCTCCGCACGGAAGCAATCTTGATGTTGCTCCTTATTCTTGATGCAGAGCCTCCCTCCAAATATTCCATCGCCTGCTCGATCCCTTCAAGGTCGAGCGAATCACGCAGCATGATCATGCCGATCGTGTATGCCGCGACGGGGTGGCCGTGCTCCATGGCGCGCCGGAGGTGCAGGAGCCCGCTCGCCTTTCTCCTCCGGTTGCAGATTTCCTCCTGGCAAAGGAGCTGGGTTGGTTAGAACCATGGAGCAACTCTGTATGATGATTACGTGCGTGGTTCAGACGCTACCAGTCCGAGGATGTAGGAGGCGTCAGGGTTGCCGCTGGCCGCGCACCGCCGGAGCACCGAGAGGAACCGAGCCTTGTCCCACCAGTGCAGCCGCCACTCCCTCTGCACCGCCATGCACCGCCCCACCTCCCTCGCAGCCGTTGCGTCACGGAACACCTTGCACCTGCAGAGAGGATAGACGCACAGGCTGTAGCAGTTGTTGTGTATTCGGCACGAACGAACACCAGAAATGAATTGAGCGATTGGACACTTACGATCGCCTGAGGCTGACGATGTCGTTGAGGGGCGTGGTAGACTCCCCGGCGATTCTGGCAGTCACCTCCACAAGGATGTCGGAAGGGAGGCCGGCGATGTCCATTTCTGATAGACGAGATCTTCCCTAGGCTCCTCGTCGTCGTTCCCCTTTTGCCTTGTTGAGGAAGACGATGGCCTGAACACAAGCACGTGTAAGTACAGACCAATTATGGCAAGTTGCAACGGCGGTTGGCAGAAAGGAAGTTGTTTGTGGTCAGAGAGGAGCGGTGGTGGGGGGCAGGCATAGCAATGTATCACGCAACGTGAGGACCAAGAAGATATACTCCTAGTTTATATCTTCAGATGTCAAAGCAAACCAGCTCTCGTTTCCATTGGTTGGTTTGCCGGTTGCAAATTAGCTGGCGCAGTACTACTCACACAGAGAACAGTAATTCTTTCCTCTGCCTCTGAATGAGAAACGGACCAGCCCAGCCTATTTTAATTTCCACCAAAGATTCTGCTCTAAATATATGCAATCCTTAAATATTTCTATTTATTATAGGCTCAAAATATCTCTTACTAATTTAATACTTGCTAAAATGATTGGCCCAAAATATCTCTTACTAATTTACTACTTGCTAAAATGAATGGCCCAAAATATATCTTACTAATTTACTACTTGCTAAAATGAATATTGTATCAATAAGAGCAGGATCTGTTTTACACCAAGAATATATTTCGGGTTAAAAAAGAAGAGTGCAGACATATGGAGCTCGAGCTCTACTGAGCTCGCCGTTTTGAAAAAACAAAAAAATTCATATTTAAAAGCAAAAAAAATTGTCTACAGGTATGGAAAGATGATTTATGTGAACGCGTAAAATTTGTTACGCAAAAATGTGGCTCTAAATAGGAATTCTAGATGTATGGATGGGGTTTCCGGCTTAAATGTCTCTTTTACAGTTTCTACAGGCAGAGGTTTTGAACTTTTCTCACGATGTACTTGTGAATTTATATATATCTAGCATCTCATGTCTAAGTAAGGAAAATGCATAAAAAATAATCAAAATTGGTAGCTCAAATCAGGTCATAGTATACTCAACAAGTTTGCAATCCGGAACAACACCAGGGGGGTCTGCTGCTATAGCAAGTTGTCACGCAACGCAGTGACCAAGTGGAAATACTCCTGGTTTATATATACCAGTTGGACGTCTAGCCAACTTCCACGTGGACTCTAGATGTCGAAGTAATTCAGTCCTAGACTTCTAGTTTCCTTTGGTTAGTTCGTTGGTTGGTTCACTGGTACAAATTAGCTGACGTACTACAGAACAGTCCTAAGTAGTTGCAGGAAGAGAAAAGGAATAACGCAGCCTTTATTATTCTCTACCAAATACTGTGCGTTTGCAAAAACTAAGCCTCAAATGTCTATTATTTTTACTAAAGAAAGAACATTTAATTAATGTGAAAATATCCGATTTACACTAAAGAGTCTTCTCTACAAAAAGTAACTACAGGATTGCAAGGACTTTAATTATGCAAAGGAAAAACATAGGATTCTTCACAAGAGGTTAGAGTGCGTGTAAATTTTCAAATCAAACCTAGTGCGAATGGTTCCGAAGGAAAAATTCTTGGATTGTAATCCTACAAATCAAACAACGCACGTAGGCGTAAGGATTAGAATCCTCCACATTCCTTTGTAAATCCTTTGAAATTTTCTGCAGCAGATGCTATTAACTGAACTTTTGCCATGATGTAATTGTTAATTATATACTCCATGAGTATCCAACATCTCATGTACTAGATGTTAAACTCTAAGAATGAAAATGCATACAAAACAAACAATAATGGTAGCTCAAATAAGTTCAGTAGTGCTCACCAAGTCTGCGATCTGGAACAACATTGGGGTATGCTGATGTGTACAACATT
Source organism: Lolium rigidum (assembly GCF_022539505.1). Classification (NCBI taxonomy): domain Eukaryota; kingdom Viridiplantae; phylum Streptophyta; class Magnoliopsida; order Poales; family Poaceae; genus Lolium; species Lolium rigidum. Next base: position 47,070,092 of record NC_061509.1, read on the forward strand.
CGTCATCAGATCACCAGTTAATCTCTACACAGCAATAGGCAAGAAAGGGACTGTTCAGAACAAATTACCTGTGCAAATCAAACTCTACTTCATATAGTAATGCAAGCATACCAATCAACATTCAGAACAGTATGGAGAATTGGTCTCTCATCAGTAGCACTCGGACCTAAAGGGGTAAAATTAATCTATATAGTCTAACATCTGTATTCATGCATTGGGTACCTGAAATTTAAGAATATTATGCAAAAAAACCCAGCGTCAGAAGGATTAGGAAGACAACAGAAACAAATCCAAGTTAGAAGTTAGACATCACAGTAGTAGTATAGTACATCAATTATCTGTATACCAAACTCATACACTGATTTAAATATTCTGAAGAATGCATATGAACTCAATACACAAAAGTAACTTGAAAAATCTAATCACTTGTGAACTGAGGCCAGGTACATAACAATAACTACTGAATTGTTAGCCTGAAGGACCAAGTCCAGGTAACCACTAGCTTACCAGGTACAGTTTGAGCTTCCAAACAGTGTTAAAGAGTACATGATCAAGTGAGTGATTGATTGCAAAACTTACCATATATAGGATGAGGACTCCTCAATGGCCCTTCAGAAATGGCTTTAACCATCAGCTTTGTCTAAAAGGCTAGCAAAAGAATGAGATAGTGTTGCCGTTCTTAGTAATCACAAGTGCACAACCCACCTGCACAGCAAAACAAGAATTCAAAATGGTTATCCTATTCTCTCCAACGGTCCAGCCATTTTGTAAAAAGCAAATTTTAGGCTTCAATAATGTACAAACCAACAACTGTCTAGCAGAAATAACCTGGGTAATGCAGAAACAACAAACGTATTTACATAATTGAAAAAAGCCTGCACTAAACTAGAATCATGTTGACATGCTTAGCAATCAGCGTACTGAAGCAAAACATATGCTTTCACTTAGAACCAGCTTCTCAAACTTCCATGATGTTATTGTTTAGGGCTCTAGAATGATGAGAAACTTACTCAGCCAGTGTTCTCCAGTACATAAATGTCGTCATCCTGCTTCCGTTTATGCCCGTACACATTGCCTCTTTGGCCCCATCCAGTGCGCACTCTATTGGTAATTTTCATAATCGTGCGAGCACTGTCATCTCTGTGCATCAACAATGTAAGTCAGTCATTGCAGCACAGGTCAAAGAATGGAACAGCGATAGTGAGGACTTCACTATCTTGTTAGAGTAGTTTGTGTTACTGATTTCTCAGTGCGTGTGCCTTGATTATTGTACAGTATCAAATTTAATGTGACATTTGTATTCTAAGCGTCACAGAAACTTGCAACCAAATAAACAAAAGAAGATTCTAGCAAACAGAAAACAAGAAAAACGATCATGATAATACCTGTGCAGGAGAGCATGCCAGTCACTTTCAGGAGACTTAACCTGTTCATGCTTCCCACTTCTAGGGGTAACCGCACCAGAAACAGTAACATTACCATCATTACGATCTGCCATTTCCATCATCTTTTCAGAGAGCATATCAGCATCCGGCTTCTTTCCCCTTTCACTTAATGCATCTATGACAGGCATGAATATTGCTGGATCAAATGAATGCCCCTTAGATATAAACAATTTGAGTAGACTATGAGCGTGGTCTGCCTCACTGATGTCACACAGCCCCACAATTATCTGCTTATATGGGAAACTTTGGATGGAAATTCTCATTTCAAGTGCCATTTCTAGAATTTTCTTGGCTTCCATCCATCGAGCACAAGTGGAGAGCTCAGTGCACATCAAGCAATAGAGCACTTCCTTCTGGCCACATGTACTCACAGCAACATCAAACACCCTCTGAGCTGCAGAGAAATCTGGAAGCTTGCAAAAGGCCTTAATCAACAAGCCAAAAGAAGTTACATTAGGAACTATTTCATCCTGTAACATTTCGTCTAACAAAGGCATTGCCTTGTTGACCATTCCTCTTTCACAAAAGGATTTTATCAAGCTGTTGTAGGTCATGACGTCAGAAGAAATCCCCTTCTCCTTCATTTCACTCATCAATTCAAGAATCTCGTCCGACTTGTGCTTTTCTTGAAATCCCCAAATCAGCAAGTTGTATGACCTTGTGCTTGGATTGCAACCTTTCTTCTCCATGTCTCTCAGAACCTTAATGGCCAAAGAGGTCTTGCCATGCTTGCAGTACCCATGAATAAAGGTATCATATATAACTGAGTCAGGAGAAATATCTTTTGCTATCATCTCAATTAACTTCTTCCTTGCTTCATCAAACCTTCCTTCTTTGCACAATGCATTCATCAAAGTCGAGTAAGTGATTCGGTCAGGAAGACACCTTTTGGCGAGGGAAGAATCACTAACTAAACTTGCAAACGAACCACCCAATCTGCCAAGAGCCAGGCTTCCTTCACTCCACATCCCATCGACAATGTCCATAGCCATATCTAATTTACTGCTTCTGCATAGTCCGTCAATAATTATGTTGCAGCTGGCTGTATCCAGACTATATCCTTTCTCACTCATCCTCTCTAACAAGCTCTCCACCTCTGCAGTCCTACCAGCTTTCCACAAACTCTGCAGCAAAACATTATACGTGAACAAATTCGGGGCACACCCCTTCAGTGCCATCTCACCAAGGATCCTATTGGCGGCGGCGGTCTTGCCCTTGGAGCAATAAGCACGGAGCAAACTGGTGTAAGTCACAACATCCGGCGTCATCGAACCACTCCTGACGAAATCCTCCACTCTCCGGACATCAAACGCCTTGCCCTCCTTGCACAGCCCATCGACAATGATGTTGTACGTGTAGCTATTAGGCTGGACGCCCTCGTGAGCCATCTCGCTGAGCAGCTCCTGCGCCTCCCCGACCTTCCCGTTCCTGACCAGCCCCGACAGCCAGCGGTTGTAACTCTCGACCTTCCGCAGGAACCCGCCGCACCTCATGATGTCCACCAGCACCCTCGCCTCGTCCAGCATCCCGGCGTCGCAGAACCCGCGGAGCATCACGTCGAAGGTCACCTGGTCGGGCCGCGGCAGGCCCCGCTCCCACGCCTCCTGCATGTCGTTGAATATCCGGTACGCGTCCAGCACCCGCCCGGCCCTGCAGAGCGCGGAGATCCTGCCATTGAAGGTGACGACGTTGGGCGCGAGCCCGTGCGCGCGCATCCGGTCCACCAGCCGCTCGGCCTCGTCCGCGCGGCCTTCGCGGCAGAACCCCGCGACGACGGTGTTGCAGACGACGAGGTTGATCCTGGGCATGGCGTCGAGGACCTGGAGAGCGTCCGCGGCCCGCCCCGCGCGGCAGTACCCGCGCGCCAGGATCCCGAAGCTGAAGTCGTTGCGGGCGGGCATGGCGTCGAACACCCTGCGCGCGAGGTCCATGCGGCCGGCGGCGCAGAGGGCTTGGAGCAGGATGTTGCGGGTGAAGACGTCCGGGGCGGCGCCGGAGAGGAGGAGATCCTTGTAGAGCGACTCGACGAGGTCGAGGCGGGAGTCGGTGAGCGCGGCGAGGAGGAGGCGGTTGTAGACTGGGGTGGGCGGCGCGGGGAGGGAGCGGAGGACGGAGAGGGAGAAGGCGAGCGGGACCCGGCGCGGGGAGGAGGTGGCGGCGGCGAGGAGCTCTAGGAGCGGCGGGGTGGGGTGTGGGAGGGAGAGGATGTGGCGGAGGAGGCGCGGGAGGAGGTGGTGGGTGGACGGGTCGGCGGCGAGGAGGCGGGAGAGGAAGGAGGTGGAGTGGGCCGGAGGAGGGGAGGATGGCGAGGTGAGGTGGAGGAAGAGGCGGAGCGCGACGGCGGGGGTGGCGGCGTTGCGGCGGAGGAGCGCGGCAAGGCTGGTGGGGGAGCCGGACATGGGATGGTGGCGGCGCGGCGGGGGCGGCGGCGGCGAGGGTGGTTTAAACGTGCCCTGCCTGGCTGCCCGGTGGGGCACACGCTTAGGTCAACGGTCCACTCCGCTCTAACTCTCTCACTGATCTGTGGGGCCGATTATCTCCCTGATCTGTAGTAGCTGCTTAGCTCTTGAGCTCACCCTAAACCATGCTCGTGTAATTTTTTTTAGTACTCCCTCCGTTTTATTTAAGTTGTCTTAACTTTATTAAAATTTGGATGTGTGAACAAGTTAAGACATATTTTATGGAAACAATGGTAGTAAAATGCTCACATTCTTAGGACATGTTTCCAACAAATAGCATTGTCAAATTACAAATAATGATCACATCTTACTATCTTAGGTCATAATGGTAGTAATGAAAATTGGCCATCATTCCAGATCCTAGTCTATTTCACTTCTGCCAGTGACCAGTGACCACACGACAACAGCTACTACTTCAGATTTCAATTGGAGAAATTTTCAGCATTTCTTGTTGAGAATTTTCAGTTATGCCGGAATTTCCAAAGAAGAGTCTGAAAACACAGAATTTTCAAAAAAAAAAAACAAGAGGAGGCATAAGAAAGTACGCAAACAAATTTGTTATTTCACACGCCTGTGAAAGAATTGGTAAGTTGGTAACAACAGACAGACACACACGCACAGTCGGACAGCACAGGTGCTTCATCACGTTACATCAAAGGAGCAGCACAAACCACAACTTCACTCAATACTCAACAAGGAGATGACTGGGGGAAAAAATGAGATGATTGCCTAGGCTAACTAACTGAACCTAAACCTCAATGCCAAGGTTAAGATCAGTAAGAGGAAAGCAGGGGAGAATGCGACAGAGTAAATCCTAATGTCTGAAGATCAGAAGCATGAAACGTTCTCGGCTTTCATGACCAGGTTGCACGTCGAGTAGATCGACGCCGCGGCAGCTTGCACTGCCCACTCGCTCTCGGAAATCTCCGGGCTCTTCAGCTTCCTGCGCAGACACATTGGCAGATGTTAAGCAAAACACAAACACAAAACTCAGATACAGTGGTGAAGTGAAATTTTACTGTGTTTGCTGCAAATATCTGAAACTTAGTGGTTCATTTGCTATTTTGTAGTTCGATTAGCTTATCTCCATAAATCAACACATGGTTTACACACGAGTTCGGAAGGGGCAAACTTATTTACAGTCAAATGTGGTGATGAACTAACCATAGTTCGGCCATTGGGCCTAGTAATGGAGCCTCACGGGTCACTTGTGTTAGCCCTTTATCACAATTCAATAACATTGCTTGCACTTCCTTCATCCGATTTTCCTGCAACAATTTCAAGTAATTGGGATGGTCAGGAATGGAGCAGCTTAATGAGCATGCAGGCTTTTGTTCAAAAGATAATACTAATGCATAACATGCCAACCGTTTTCAGACTGATGTTACAAAAATGAAATTAAGCATAAATCTCAACATCATAATTTGATATCTATGCTGATCAAAGTTAATGAGAATGCATCTAGACTATCTGTTAGATATCAAGAACACCAAAGGAGAATAAATAGTAATTCAATACCACAATGTTTGTTACATCATAAAATACTCTTATGCATAAACTCACCAATTGCCTCCCCTCCTCCTGCAGTGTTCTTTCCATCTGAACGAAAAGAGACCTCCACCGAGCAATATGTGCTTCTGAAACTGTTTTTCCAGTGGATCCACCTCCAGCAATGGATGGTTCATTCTCTTGGTTAGATGAAAATTCTGTTGATATCAGGTGCGGCAGTTCAGTTTGAAGAGCGTTCCTGACTCTCTTCCTACTGCGCTTCAGAGCTTCAAGGATGAAGGAAGCATAATTAAGTGGGATGCATAGGTTACAACTTTGGATTATATTTTGAAAAAGGTTTTCATTTGACTGTAGAAGTATTACCAGCAAGCCGCCCTCTTATATCCTGCTGTAGGAGCTCCAGCCACTGTGAGGCAACACTAGCCGCTGGTCATTGAAAGGCAAGAAAACTGTCAGATGTAGATATTTCTATAAATAGTTAGTGCAACAGTCGCAGAATGTATGATTAGTGAGCAAAGCAATTGAGCATACCCTTTACAGATAGCACAGTCATGTAGTCATGTTTAGATTCATCATCGGCTAAAGTACTGCATGTCCCATCCGAAGCCATAGTGACTGTTGATGAGAGTTGCAATTTCAGATTGTCACCACCCTCTGGGAGGAACTTCGATGTGGTGGGCAGCCCTTGGTGAAACATTGTATTATTACCTTCCATCATAAAATGGCACTTCATCAAACTCTCTGCATACTTCTGCTCCTGAATTCTATCAGAAACTTCTTTCCCTCTTTCACCTTGCTGGCTAGCAAAACCAGGCTGACATGCATTCTCGAGCTCCTCGGAGCGTACCATTGCCTTTATTATGGAATGCACTTGCTTGCTATTTCTTACATGGTTTATTATTCCAGGATTTAGCCCAGATAATAGGCCACTAGGAGCAGCAACCTTTGTGAACTTGGTTTGTTCATTCTGGGTAAAAGTGCTCCTCTTGAGTTCATCGTCCCTTTTCCGCTTGGGGGGTCGACCTCGTGGCTTAGGTGCTACTGCAGTTCCATGGGATGAAGAAAGGAAGCCATTCTGCTTCATTTCTCTCCACTTTCTGTGGGACTCACTTTCTCCTGTAGCACCAGTTGTACTACCACATTCTGATGGATCACTAACTTTCGACTGCCCCAGCTTCTTGTAAGGAAAGAAGGGATTGAGCTCTGCCGGATCCGAAGGATCCAGCGTATTAAGATCCAATCCAAGGGGTGCATCACTCATCCTATTCTCATTGTGCTTTGCATCAGGCTTAGGTTGCAAGTCTGCCCTGATGTTCTCTTTGCCACGTGCTAAAGGATCAGTGTCATGCAACTTTTCTGCCAACACTGCATCCGAAGAACGACCCAAGGTCAGGCAAGCAGGTTCTAACTGAAGAAGTGGACCAGCCCGAGGCAATGAAGAGGCCTCATATTCACAATTTCTGGCACCTTCAACAGTAAATTGAGGTATATCCTTCGTATTACCAGGATGCAAACATCCTTTTATTTGATCTGAAGATTCCAAAATCCCCACCCTCAGATCTACAAGAGAGAAGCAATGGTAAGCATGAGTGAGCTTAAGCTACAAAATAAAATTAAGTAACCAAACAAAAGAAAGAAAAAGTATGTTGTTTCCACAAGCAAATCCAGTCAAGATAGTGAATAGTCTCGCATGTTTCCATTTTATCCAACCACTAGAGAGTATGGACTAGATTGATAACAAGAGCAGTACTGTAAAGAGGCCAGACATTGGAATCAGGATGATGTTTATGACATATAAAAAAAAGTGAGACGTGGATGAATACTCAACATCTCTTAGTAAAAAGGAATTCAAATCTCAATGAACATGCATGATTTATCAACTTCTCATACCACAGCAAACCAATTGTTAACACAAATGCTATCTAGATTACATCCCTACCGTGTTTTACACATCTGATAGATGCATGTGTTGAAATGTTCCAAGTTTATTCTGCCCTATCATTCCTCAACAGAAGCAACACAACGAAAATGACGAGCTATATAACTACACGAAACGCTAGTGAAAAATCCATGTACTCGCAGACTAAGATCTGTGCCCTGAAACACTACAGTGTACCGCGTCATCTCAGTTTTATGTTCAGTCAGTGAACGAAAGCAGGACTTCACGCTACAGATTCAAGCAGAATGACAGCCCGACAATTCACATCTTCTCCTAGAACATTAAATTCAGTTGCCAGCAAGGCTGCTCTAACAGTTACCCCGGTTCACACATCTGAGATGAGAACGGGCTGATGTTACTTGACAGGCACAGAAAATCGGCTAGGGATGCGTTCCTGTACGGAACTTAAGTGGCGTTTGTGTAGTCGTAGGAGCTTACTGTAGATCTGTTTCGGGACACCTATAACCATAACGCGCCATCTGGAATTCTAATTCTACCGGCGAATTGGGGACTTGCAACTAAGGATTCGAGCACGACGGGAAAGGTCAGATAGAAACGAAGCTACGTTTCTTCCAGTGGGGCATGTGCTAGAGTAGAAGCACGGGACCAGCGCAGATCGGGACCCACCTCCCAATTCGACCAGCGGAGCCGCCGCCGACCCGCACGCGCCGCCGCTCCCGGCCGCCCTCCGTCCCAATTCCTGCAGAGAACGCGCAGCACGATGTCAGCACCGCAGTCCGCCAGCAACCAGAGACTAGAAGCGGACGGGGGGACGGCCAAGCCCAACCCACCTCGGCCGTCTGCGGCGGCGGCGGCGGCGCGCCCGATCCGGCGGGATCCGGCGGGCACGGGCGCAGGCCCGCGGGGTCCATCGGAGCGCGGAGGGCGGCGGCGCGGGCGGCGAGGGATCTGGGCCGGCGCCGGCGGGAGGCCGCCTAGGGTTTGGGGGCGGAGCGGATGGGGTGGGAGCGGGGGGACGCGAAGTTGGCGTGATTTTGAAATGGAGATGCGCAGGGGAGGTGGGGGACGGGGTGGTGGGTTTTATGCGTGCGGGGTTTTTTTGAATTCGAGCGGAGGTGGGCGCGGCTGGCTCCGAAGGTGAATAGGGGGAGCGCCCTATCCGATCCGAAACCCACCGATGGATTTTGAAATCTTTGGGTGGAGGACCTTTTGAGGGTTTGAATTTGGGGGTGGAGGTATAGGATTTCAGGTTTTGGCCACCGGTGGTGGATGGATGATGGATCTGCAGCTCTTGGTAATGAAGTGTGGTGTGACCCGATGAAAACCTCATGTGCAAAGTATCTATATTTATACCAATATAAAAAGAGTGAAATTGCCAGATCATATAGATCTTGACCGTACACAAGGTAAAATCTAACTGGCCGCCACTGTTGCCATGTACTGGCACGTCCAGGTCCACACCCATCCAGTCGCCGTGGTGGAAACGACAACATGTACTCGCTCGACATCGCCTCGAGGTTCTACTGCACTGTCATATCTTTCCGTGGAGCGGCACCGACGCACAAGGTCTCAGCGCCTCAAGGTTCAAAGCAGTCACATACTTCCCATCAAGGTGGTCCTCCGTCCGCAGCTCCAGCACACTTATTATCGACGGGGTGTAAGTATTACAAAACTTAAATAAACAAAGCAAGTAAAGTGAACAATATATTTTGTATTTTTGAAATAATAAAGTGCGGAAAATAAAAGCGCAAGTAAAGCAGTTTTTAAGGTGTTTCTTATGGTTTAAAGTGGCTCGGGGTTCATGGCTTCACTTGATCTCCCTCTTATAAACATGGTGGTGTGAATATAGCACTTAATAACAAGGAGCAAGTGATAGCAGGTAATACTGTATAATTGATAAGTATTCATATGAGCATCACGTCCTACCATAGATATGATGCATCACACTAATACTCGACCGAAACCCTAGAAGGGTCTGCTTGTTCTTCTCACCCACCGACGGGCGTCTTGGGAGACACTCGATTTTTAGATGACGTGCATTTGTGTGAGGTCAGGGCACATGGCCATGTTCTTGGTCACTCCTTTCATCAGTCTTGTAGGTTTAACGAGTTGTCGTTAGAATGGTGGCTTCGAGTTGATCTTTCTATTCCCCTTGTAAGGTTTTGCGAGTAATCTAACAAAGAAAAGGATCCATGCAGAGGCTAGGGTTTGGCTCCCATATCGAAAACAAATGTGTAAGACCATAAGACCTAGTCACCGATGTACAAAGTTGATACTCCCTCCGGTCCAAGTTACTCTTCGTAGATTTGGATATACTAAAATGTATCTACATAAAAAAACATGTCGAGTTACATACGTATCCAGACAAATTTATAAAAAGTAATTTGGATCAGTGGGAGTATAATGATCAGATGTACGATTTGAAAACTATTTTGTTTTAAATATTTGTGAGGAAAGAATTTCATTTCCTTATAGATAGTTGCTAATAGTTGCACCGAGTCATGGCGCTTAGCTAATAGTATGTGTAAGACTCAAACACCCACGCATAAAGTTGATACTCCCTTCGATCCAAATTACTTGTCGTAGATTTGTATATATTTGCATGTATCTACGTAACAAACGTGTCTAGTTACATGCATATCTAGACAAACTTATAACAAATAAGTTGGATCGGGGGAGTATATTAATCAGATGTAAGATTTGGAAACTATTTTGTTTTAAATATTTGTTAGGAAACATAGATGTATGTTAGCTAATTTATGACAAGTAATTTGGATCGGATGCAAGTATATACAAATCTACAAGTAAGTTGGATCGATGGAGTATATTAATTAGTTATCTAACCCAAATGCCGTCGGCCCGCCGGTGGGAGGTGAGGGCAATGGGAGACCCGCGACGAGAGGAGATCTCGGGAGGGCAGGGAGAGGCCCGCGACACTAGGGAAGTAGGAGGCTGCCAGTGTGAAGCACGGGAGACCGCCTGCGCCTAGATCAGAAGGCCGCTGGCCCACCGGTGCGGTGCTGCGAGCGCGGGAGTCCGCTGATACGTCTCCAACGTATCTATAATTTCCGATGTTCCATGCTTGTTTTATGACAATACCAACATGTTTTGTTCACACTTTATATCATTTTTATGCGTTTTCCGGAACTAACCTATTGACGAGATGCCGAAAGGCCGGTTCTTGTTTTCTGCTGTTTTTGGTTTCGAAATCCTAGTAAGGAAATATTCTCGGAATCGGACGAAATCAAGACCCAGATTCCTATTTTTCCCGGAACCATCCAGAACACACGAGAACTGCCAGAGAAGGGGGACAGGGCCACCAAACCACACCCCGGCGCGGCCAGGGGGGGGCGCCCCCCTATGGTTTGGGCAGCCCGTGGCCCCTCCGACTCCGACTCTTCGCCTATTTAAGCCGTCGTGACCTAAAAACATCGACAGAAAGAACCACGAGACGGAAACCCATCCAGAGCCGCCGCCATCGCGAAAGTCAAATTCGGGGGACAGAAGTCTCTGTTCCGGCACCCTGCCGGGACGGGGAATTGCCACCGGAGCCATCTCCACCGCCGTCTTCACCGCCATCTTCACCGCCATCGCTGCCTCCATGATGAGGAGGGAGTAATCCATCCCCGAGGTTGAGGGCTTCGCTGTAGCTATGTGGTTCATCTCTCTCCCATGTACCTCAATACAATAATCTCATGAGCTGCTTTACATGATTGAGATTCATATGAGTTTGTATCACTACTATCTATGTGCTACTCTAGCAAAGTTATTAAAGTAGTTCTATTCCTCCCGCACGTGTGTAAAGGCGACGATGTGTGCACTTGTGTTAGTACTTGGTTTATGCTATGATCATGATCTCTTGTAGATTGCGAAGTTAACTATTGCTATGATAATATTGATGTGATCTATTCCTCCTACATATGCATGAAGGTTACGGTGTGCATGCTATGCTAGTACTTGGTTTAGTCTCGTTGATCTATCTTACACTAAAGGTTACTAAAACATGAGCATTATTGTGGAGCTTGTTAACTCCGGCATTGAGGGTTCGTGTAATCCTACGCAATGTGTTCATCATCCAACAAAAGTGTAGAGTATGCATTTATCTATTCCGTTATGTGATCAATGTTGAGAGTGTCCACTAGTGAAAGTGTAATCCCTAGGCCTTGTTCCTAAATACTGCTGAGTTACTATCGCTTGTTTCTTGTTTTACTTGCGTTACTACTGCTGCGTTACTACTGCTACCATATTACCACCATCAACTACACGCCGTTACTACTTGCTCATATTTATTCATACCATCCGTATTTCACTATCTCTTCGCCGAACTAGTGCACCTATTAGGTGTGTTGGGGACACAAGAGACTTCTTGCTTTGTGGTTGCGGGGTTGCATGAGAGGGATATCTTTGACCTCTTCCTCCTCGAGTTCGATAAACCTTGGGTGATCCACTTAAGGGAAAACTTGCTGCTGTTCTACAAACCTCTGCTCTTGGGGGCCCAACACTGTCTACAGGAAAGGAGGGGGAACGTAGACATCATCCGCCCGAGCTGATTTGGGACGATGGAGTGGATGAATGCGGTTCTATAAGGGTGTGTTTGTTAGGCCGGGGGAACCCAGATTTTCTCTACCCAACCGAATTTTGGGTGTTTGTTAGGTCGGGTGAGGCCTCTGGGCTATGCCCACCTCATGCAAATACGGGCTGTGAGCCAGGCCGAGTTGGGAAGGGAAAATCCAGCTTCACACCCGGGCTCGGCCGAACTCATCCCAGAAAATATCCCCACCCATCCCGAACGAATCCCCACCCATCCGCTCCTCCGCATCGCATCCGCCTCGACCCGCAACCCCGTCGCCCCGTCGCCCCCACTCCCTCGTCACGCAAGCGCTCCTCCGCATCGCCATCCGTCGCCCATCTTCCCGCCGGCCCGCCGCTCCTCTTCTCCGGCCAGGCTCCCCGCTCCCTCTCACCCGCAGCCGGCCGCCCTCCACCCTGCAGCTCCCCCGCTTCCCGTCCAGGCCCTGCCCGGCACCACCAAATCCCAATCGCCCCCCACGCCCATCTTCCCGCCGGCCCGCCGCTCCTCTTCTCCGGCCAGGCTCCCCGCTCCCTCTCACCCGCAGCCGGCCGCCCTCCACCCTGCAGCTCCCCCGCTTCCCGTCCAGGCCCTGCCCGGCACCACCAAATCCCAATCGCCCCCATGGAGGTCGGGAGCTCCCTGGTCGGTACAGGCTGAGCGCGGCTCCTCCCTCTACCTCGCAAGGCGGCCTTCACCGACGACCGACGACTGCCGACGCCGACCTCTCTCCAGCACGTGCGCCTAGCTTCTCCAAACCCTAGTTCATCCACATCGCCCACCACCGGCAACAGCCTGCATCCGAGGTATGACCACATCCTATGCCTTTATTTGCATGTTGTATGTGTGTATTTTTTGTTGCTGTGGGCAGTGCATGTTATTCCATGTGCATGTATGAAGGAAGAAATTATTGTTTGTATTGTTTAGATGGATGATTTGGCAAGAAAGCGACGCCAATTGATTGTCAAGGCAGCCGGTCTTGCAGCGGTAATGGGTGCATACATGGTTTTTATCTCAAGGAGAGCTAGGAAAACACCGATGATATCCATAGGCCGTAGGATTGACATGGATATAGCTAGGGAATCAAATCTGAGATATATCTATCATTCGAGTGACACAAATTGTTTAAATCAGCTAAGGATGAAAAGAACTCCGTTTTTTCGCTTGTGCACCTTGTTTAGAGAGAGGTCATTATTGAAAGATAGTATCCATACTTCTATCGAGGAACAAGTAGCCATGTTTCTCCTAGTAGTTGGGCACAACACAAGGTTTAGAGCTCTACAGCCAACTTTCAGAAGATCTATTGAAGTTATTAGTAGGTATTTTAAGGCGGTGCTATATGTTGTTGGAGAGTTGCGAGATGAGATGATCCGTCCTCCCTCCACTCAAATCCACCCTAAAATTCAGGAAAACAACCGCTTCAATCCTTACTTCAAGGTAAACTGTTTTGTCACTTCAAAAATGTAAATCATTGTTATTTTGAAAAGACTCATGGATAACAAATACTTGTATTTACAAATTAGGACTGTATTGGAGCAATTGATGGGACACATGTGCTTGCTAGAGTCCCAAAAAATATCTCAGCCGCATTTAGGGGTAGAAAAGAAGGCACTACACAAAATGTTATGGCTGCGGTAGACTTTGATTTAAAGTTTACCTATGTGCTTGCTGGTTGGGAGGGATCAGCCCATGATGCCCTTGTACTTGCGGATGCTGTGGAGAGGGATGATGGGTTGTCTCTTCCTCCAGGTAATAATTTCAACCTATTAGTAATATTTTTATCACTAGTTCTTGTTGTAGCTGATAGTTGCAATTTAATAGGAAAAGTCTACCTCGTTGATGCTGGGTATGGTGTGAAACCGGGTTTCCTTCCACCGTACCGTAAAACAAGGTACCACTTGAAGGAGTATGGTGGAGGGAATAATCCAGAAAATTATAAAGAGTTGTTCAACTTAAGACACTCTTCTCTAAGGATAACAATTGAGAGGGCTTTTGCTGCGTACAAGAACCGTTGGAAATTTGTTTACAATAAGCCATTCCATCCTTACAAGACCCAAGTCAAAGTAGTGATAGCTTGTGCCATTCTCCATAATTGGGTACTTCAATTTGGAGAGGATGAATATTTCCCACCAGAGGAAACATGAGAACCGGAGGAAGACGATGAGGAGGAGAATGTGGAGCACAATGACGCTACTTGGAAACAAAAGAGAGACGAATTTGCACAAGCGATGTGGGCGAATAGGGGGGCAGCACAGATTTGACTTGATGTATCGTGTTGTCACTTGATGTATCGTGTTGTGACTTGATGTATCGTGTTGTGACTTGATGTAATAATTGCATTTTGTTGCTGGAATATGTTATTTTGTTGCTGGAATGTCATATTTACTGCTGGAATATGTTATTATGTTGCTGGAATATGTGTTTATGTTGCTGGAATATGTTATTTTGTTGCTGGAATATGTGTTTATGTTGCTGGAATATGTTATTTTGTTGCTGGAATGTCATATTTACTGCTGGAATATGCAATTATGTTGCTGGAATATGTTATTATGTTGCTGGAATATCATATTTACTGCTGGAATATGTTATTATGTTGCTGGAATATCATATTTACTGCTGGAATATGTTATTATGTTGCTGGAATATGTGTTTATGTTGCTGGAATATGTTATTTTTGCTGAAAATTGCTATATAATGATGTAATTTGTTTGGTGTAGATGGCTGAATCTGTGGAGGAAGTTCCGGATGTTGGTGCTAAAGCCAAGAAGACCGTGAAGGTGATGACTTGGACCCCTCCTATGTCAGCATGCATGATGCGATGTCTAGCCGGCATAGCGGCGAAAGGTGTGAAGACAGACAAAGGATTCAAAGAGATACATATTACTCAAGCTGCAAAAGCTTTGACTCAACTTGTCGGTTACGAAGTGACTACCACCCAAGTGACCAATCATCTACGCAAGTGGAAGATAAGGTATCAACGAATTGAAAAGTTGAGAGTATTAAGCGGGGCACTTTGGGATGATGATAAAAAAATGATTCTTCTAGACGAGCAACATTATTTGGGCCACACTCAGGTATTACCTCTGTAGCTTATTACACATGGCTGAAATATCATAGTTCTGTTGTTGTACATTGTTGCTGAAATGTGTTGGAAACATGTTCTCTAGGACACTCCTAAGGATGCTGAATTTCTGAACACACCACTTGTCAACTTCGAGTATATGGAAGCTTGCTTTGCCGATAAGCTAGCAACAGGAAAGTTTGCAATGGGGTCAAATGAGCCTTTGGGGAAACCCGTCGAGGTAGAGTGTCCAGAGAATACTATTGATTTGGAGGGCCAAGACACAAGTGGTGAAGGTTTTGTGGGAGGTCAAGCCAACTTTCAATCTGGTGTTCAAGGCGTTGGGACAACTACTCCTTCACCACCTTCTAGCTCAAATAAGAAGAGGAAGAGGACCTCTGTTTTGTGTGAGGAAGATAAAATTCAGGTAAACAACATGTCTGATGCATTGCGTCATGTGGCTGTGGCTATCAATAATACATGCCATACCGAAACACATCCAGATCTGTATCAGGCTGTTATGGACCTTACTGGTTGTGATATGGATCAAAAGTTGGCTGTTCTGGATTATTTGACGGAGCATAAGGGTCAAGGTCTTAATTTCGTCAAGATGGAAGCTGAAGTTCGTCAAGCTGCGTTCAAGCGTATCATAGCCAAAAATCCCGATCTTGTTTGACTTGATGTTCATGCGACTAGAAAAACTATCTATGCTGTAATGGTAATTATAACTTATGGATATCTATTTTATGCAATATGGATCAGTAGGTAGCATGTATGCATGCAGACTTGGTGATATAAAGTTATTTTGGAACATCGACGTATTTTAAATCTTGCAATATGTGTTCAAATATTATTTATGATGTTGTTTTTCAAATATTCTACTTAAATGTTTCATAAATTTGATGTCTTTGCTGAAATGTTTCATAAATTGTCATGGCGTTTGTCAAGATGGAGACATAATCAGACACAGTCTACCAAACAAACAAATCTCAGCTCAGCCTAGTTACATAGCCACACTCTACCAAACAACATCTCACCTCAGCTTGGTTGAACAGACACAGGCTACCAAACACAGTATCAATATCTCTGCTCAGCTAAGCTAAGGTGAGCTTGTATGAGGAGAGATATGGCTGGCAAGGTGAGTCAGTCTACCAAACACACCCTAAGTGTAAGGGTGGAAATGAAAAAAAACATATTTTAACTGGACTCCCGGCACCTAATAGGGGATTAACATACCTCATAGTAAGTATGGTTGTGCCAAATTACTGTGAGTTTTTTTTATAGATGGTAGCTAATAACACCATCGAGTATAACAACTGCGCCGAGTCATGGTGCTTTGCTAATAATATGTGTAAGACCTAGTAACCGCCGTATAAAGTTAATACCCCCTTCGATCTAAATTACTTGTCTTGTGGATCGGAGGAAGTAATAATACTAATACAATGTAAGATTTGGAAACTATTTAAAAAAAATTTGTTGGAAAACATAGATGTACGTTTAGTTGGCTAACCCAATGCAGATGAAAAAAACACAGCTGAAACAGCAAAAAAGTTGTTAGCAGTCGGTAGAGTCGGACCTTGCTCCGAACACAAATGACCTACGGTAACAGCAAAAATGTTGTTAGCAGCGGTAGAGATGGGCCTTGCTCCGAACACAAATAACCTACGGTAAGTTGGATCGATGGAGTATATTAATTAGTTATCTAACCTAATGCCGTCGGCCCGCCGATGGGAGGTGAGGGCCAATGGGAGACCCGCGACGAGAGGAGATCTCGGGAGGGCAGGGAGAGGCCCGCGACACTAGGGAAGTAGGAGGCTGCCAGTGTGAAGCACAGGAGACCGCCTGCGCCTAGATCAGAAGGGCACTGGCCCACCGGTGCGGTGCTGCGAGCGCGGGAGTCCATCCGAGCTGATTTGGGACGATGGAGTGGATGAATGCGGTTCTATAAGTGCAAGGGTGGAAATGAAAAAAAACATATTTTAACTGGACTGCCGGCACCTAATAGGGAAGTAAGAGCATCTCCAGTCGCGTCCCCCAAACCGTCTGGATTGAGCGTTTGGGGGACGTGTTTCGTTCGTGCCGCGTTTGGGGGACGTCGCTCCCCAGTCGCGTTCCCCAAGAAAAATTTCGGAAATTTTAAACTTAAGCGAGATTCGATTAAATTCGTCCAAACTTACATAGATTCGAACGAAATTTGACTAAATTTAAACTAAACCTAATCTAGAAGTACTTGTGGCGGCCGGAGGCGTCGTAGTACTGCTGGAAGTTGTACATATCGTCGGTGACGACCTCCTGCTTGGCGCGCTCGTCGACGGGCTCATCCTTCACCAACCCGCTTGGTCCTGCCTCGCCGTCGTCGGTGAGGTCCACGAGCGGCTTGCCGGAGTCGCGGATGGACATGGCGATCGCCATGTCGAGGTCACCTCTCTAGGCATCCTTGTCGTTCATGGACGCCAAGCACGCTGCCCTGGGCAGTCCTCGGGGTCGTCGCTGCTGGCGATGAGCCGCTGCTGCCACTCGTACTCCACCAGCAGTGCCGCCTGCACCGCTTCCTCCGGCTCCTCCTTCACCTCCGGCTTCGGGATGAGGAGGGCGCCGCCGCGCCTCTCTTGTTGCCGCCAGCTGCCGCTGCCGCCACGCCTCGTGTTGACGGGCGTCGCCGGCTCCTCCTTTACCTCGCATTTGGGGATGATGTAGGGTGCCGAGCGGTACGACGAGGACGCCGTCGATCGGGTCGGTCCTGAGGAAGAAGAGTTCGAGGAGGACGAGTACGTCGTCCTCCTCGGCTGCCATTACGGTGGTCCTCCTCGAGGATACGGTGGCGGTGACGACGGCATCTCCAACCTTGGAGCGCTGTTGCGGATGCCGCGGATGACGTTCTCGAGGGTGCGCCCCGGAACGCCCCAGAACAGGGCGCGACCGTCCTTGTTCCATCTGTTGGGCCCGCCGACGAGCCCGTGGGTGCTGTACATCTCGACGTCGTACTTCGCCTTGAAGTACGTCTTCCACCAGTCGTCGTTGTTGTCGGCCGCCCACGTCGGATCCAACCGCTCCTCGGCGGTGAGTTGAGCCCACCAGGCTTTTATGCCGTCCCTCCATTGGTCCGTGCCCGGCTTCGGCGGCGGCGGGACGCCAATGCCCTTCATGGTCATCTTCCAGCCGCCGCTGCTTGGCAGCCGCATGTCCGGCGGGACTGGATATCGGGCGTGGTACAACGCCCACGCCTCCGCCACGGTTAGGCTGCCGCGGCCGAAGCCGTTCGCCACGGCGATCTTGCGGGAGCTCGACATTTTTGGAGCGGCGAGGAGAAAATCTGGGAGGGGGAGGCGACGGCGATGAGAAGGTTTGGGAGCGGTGAAAAATTGGGACGAACTGCAGGGCGTCTTAATGTACAGCAGCGGGTGGTTGCACGCAATAATGTCGGCGCGGACGGCCACGCGGCCATGCACGACGAGACGCGTCCCTGCGTCGCATGGGAAAACAGGGACGCCCTTAACGTCGCTTGACCAAAGGTAGACGACGGGGTTTTAGCCTTCCGAGCCGTTGACGCGTCAGGCCCGCGTCGCTTCGCCTCGCTTTTCGTTGTGTCCGGTGTGCCCGGAGCGTCCCCTGTGGGACGAGGACGGACTCGGGACGCCGGACACCGTATCGGAGCGCGCCGGACAAAATTGAGCTTTGGGGGACGCGGCTGGAACCGTTTTTTGGTCCGGCGCGCCCCAAATTGCTTTGGAGGACGCAATTGGAGTGGCTGTGCCAAATTACTGTGAATTTTTTTTTATAGATGGTAGCTAATAACACCATCGAGTATAACAACTGAGTCATGGTGCTTTGCTAATAATATGTGTAAGACCTAGTAACAGCCGTATAAAGTTAATACCCCCTTCGATCTAAATTACTTGTCTTGTGGATCGGAGGAAGTAATACTAATACAATGTAAGATTTGGAAACTATTTTTAAAAAAATAAATATTTGTTGGAAAACAAGATGTACGTTTAGTTGGCTAACCCAATGTGGATGAAAGAAAAAGTAGCTGAAACAGCAAAAAAGTTGTTAGCAGTCGATAGAGATGGACCTTGCTCCGAACATAAAAGTTGTTAGCAGTCGGTAGAGATGGGCCTTTAGTTGGCTAACCCAAATGCGGATGGAAAAAAAATAGCTGAAATAGCAAAAAAGTTGTTAGCAGTCGGTAGAGATGGGCCTTGCTCCGAACACAAATGACCTACGGTAACAGGCCCCCGGGGGCGGGCCTAGCAAGTCGCGTTGAGGGAGTAGTGGTGGGCCTGCCCCGATCACAAATGACCTACGGTTACGGGCCCCCGGGGGCGGGCCCGGCAAGCTGGTCACCCTCATACTCAACTCCTTTCTCGTCATCCCGAACTGCTGCCCCTTCCATCTGGGTTAAGAGCCCACGCTACCGGGCTCGGCTTGTTGCTCGTACCGATAGAGAAAGCCTTTTATGTAGCGTGTTAGCGACATAGTTGCCCGGTGTGGGACTAAACACGAAAAAGGCGCGTCCGCACGCGTACGTTCAGCTCCACCATCGCTTCGCGCGATAGCCCTGGGCCGGAAGGCGCGCTTCGGTCAAGTCAGCCCACGTCGCAAAAATGAAGAACTTCAGGTACCGAGCATCCAGCGGGCCTGGCCCATTTAGAAGTCTGTCCCGAGAGCTTTCCTGTAAGCTGTGCACGATTATGATTCCACTCGCACTAGTTTTTTCTCAAAAGTAAACTAAGCACTAGGTATCCAAATTTACCTTTTCCTTTCTTTTGCGAATCTGTAGCCCAACAATGAATCCACTTCGGTTGCAAAAACGAGCCAATATCCATGAAATGTTCACACACATAAAAACGAATATTCACACAGCTTTTTAGTTGGAAACTCTAGCCTCTTGATCCCTTTGGACAGTGGCGGAGCTAGAGCAATGACGATCAGGGTGCACAGTGGTGCCCCAGCTGCCAAAACAACTGTTTTAGGGGTGTCACACATGGTGAAAAGTAGCTAGTTTACAAAGATTTTATTGTTTACCCGGTATCCAGTGCATCCCCAAGCATACACTTTGCTCCGCCACTGAGGCAACTGCGGAGTAGCCACCAATGCCCACACATAAAACCACTCACCAGCCTCCCTACCTATTCGCCTCGGAGAAGGTCGTGGTGCAACCATCGAGCGAAGCCCATGCAGCAACGACGGCGGCAATGCCTTCTCTCTCACGCGGAAGCACGGTTTTCGACAGAGGTTCGATGGCAAGATACTGCATGGACCGACATGCAAAGCGTGCCATGACATCGACTGAGGAGAGGCGCAACCTACTCGTGGTGGAGGTGCGCCTTCTTCCATGTACGCGACCTGCAAGCCCGCTTGGCGCATCTGAGCGTGTGCAGGCCTGCAGATCAAGGTTGTGGTGGCAGGCAAACGCGGTGGCGCCTACACCACTGGTTGCTGGCACCATGGCGGTGCCGACAATTGGCTAGGTGGCGACGGGCTAGATCCCCACCATCCAACAACATTTGATGGTGGTATCGATGGGACAACATATTTTCTCTTACTCCGGTGACGTTGCGGCTTGGTTGTGAGGCAAGCTGTTAGTTCCATCCAGTGAGTTCTGGTGGACCTCGGTGTCTCTCACCATCCAACCCCATTCGATGGTGGTCTATCAGATGTTATTGGCGATGGAAACGCTTGAGGGCTTCGTCTTCCTCCTTAGGCATCATCGTGGCCTTGTGCTTCCCCACCACGAGCACCAAGGGAAACTCTATATCCGGCGATGATGCACCCCGGTGTCGCTACCTTCTTGAATGTGTTTGCTTGGGTTTTCCGTGAAGTACCTGGAAAAGGCGGATCGAGCCGGAGTTTGCTGCTGCCAAAAAGCATGGGCCTCTGAGGCACAATGTACACCATGGTCGAATTTTCTTTGGCGGTGTCTTCGTCCGGTTTGGTCGAGTCTTGTCATTTACTCGCCGACTCTTCTAGGCGTTTATGGCTATGTTTTGCGTTGATTCATGCCATATCAGAGGCAGGGTTGTTCTACAGAGGTCGGCGCGACGCGGTCTTGGAGACATGCGTTCCACCTCCTCGGATTTGCCAATCTCTAGTTCTCTACACAGTTTTATTATGTTAGATTAACAAACAGTGTTCAAAATCATGCATATAGTATACACAATTCAAGTCATTTTCATGGATTTTTAAATAATCCCTCAGGAATGCTGGATGAGAAACCATCTCTCTACTAACAATAAGAAACAGTTGGGCATAGTAAGGGAAAACGAAACATGCATCTTCGGCAAGTTGAGACATAGCAGATCTATGCATGCATGGTGAGAGGAACATGATTATAAGCATTAGCCAAATCCCTGAGTATATAATAAGAATTAATAATAAGGAGGACCAACAAAGGTCGTCAACAAGTATTGCAAGAAAATGTGTGAGGCAAACGCACAGCAAAATTGAGGCAATGCACTCTACGAATGAAAGTGCATTATTATAAAATCTCCAGAAGACTCTATATGCTGGAATTGACCGGTCACATACAAGACAGTAAACATTTAGTACCTCAGACATCACCATTAATTTAAGACGAGAAAAAGGAGACTGGGAATAAACCTTTAACAACTGTATTTTCTGTGCAAGGTCATGCTCCCCAAGAAACCTCCAAATTGTAAGCTGTCCTTGGTGTCTTCACACTCTTTACAGTGGTGATATACTGTGAAGTAGCACATGGTGCAAGATTATGTACATATATTTCTGGCTTTTGCTGCATTAAAAAATTAAAATGTGACATAAACAAGTAACACTAGTTAAAATTTGCCAAATAAGTGTGAAAATCAGTACTTTAAATCATAATTGCAGTAAGCCACTGGAACACATATATGATCCTAGATGCAGAATGCATAAGTGGTGCTCCCTCTGTTCCTAAATATAATACGTTTTGGGAGACCAAAGGTGGTGATGGGGCGCGACAAGACGGGGATACTGGTCCTTGAGCGCATGGTCGCCCTCGTCGTCTCTCCGCGCAGGAGGAGGCGAGCCTGAAGTCGAGCCTCGCCTTGCCATCCTGCGCATCTCCGGTGGACTGGGAGACATATCAGGGCCGCCTCCCATCCAATGTCCAGTGCGGGTCGAACCCTCCTTGCCAGTTCCGAAGCCCGCGACCGCCGGAGCAGGGGTGGAGACGGAGGGAGGCTGTCGCTGCTCGATTCCAGTGGACTGGGAGACGTGTGGGGTTCTCGGGCAGGGGCGGCGGCGGAGATAGGGATCGTGGAGAAGAATGACGACTGAACCAATAGTAGTGGGTTTCGTTGGGCTTTGGCCCATGTGCGCTCTCGCGCGACGAAGCTACACAGCTGGACGACCAAAATTTTGACGTACCAAGAGGTGGGGAGAATAGGGAATAGGTTCGTTCTTTTTAAGTAGTGTACATACTAAATCTGAGTCAATTAAAAGAGACCGGAGGGCAATTATGGTTGTGTCAAACTACTATGAGTTCAATTTTTTTCCAGATAGAAGCTAATAACACCACCGAGTATAACAGCTGCACCGAGTCATGGCGCTTTTTAAATATTTGTTAGAAAATATAGTTGTACCTTTAGTTGGCTAACCCAAATGCGGATGGAAAAAAAATAGCTGAAATAGCAAAAAAGTTGTTAGCAGTCGGTAGAGATGGGCCTTGCTCCGAACACAAATGACCTACGGTAACAGGCCCCCGGGGGCGGGCCTAGCAAGTCGCGTTGAGGGAGTAGTGGTGGGCCTGCCCCGATCACAAATGACCTACGGTTACGGGCCCCCGGGGGCGGGCCCGGCAAGCTGGTCACCCTCATACTCAACTCCTTTCTCGTCATCCCGAACTGCTGCCCCCTTCCATCTGGGTTAAGAGCCCACGCTACCGGGCTCGGCTTGTTGCTCGTACCGATAGAGAAAGCCTTTTATGTAGCGTGTTAGCGACATAGTTGCCCGGTGTGGGACTAAACACGAAAAAGGCGCGTCCGCACGCGTACGTTCAGCTCCACCATCGCTTCGCGCGATAGCCCTGGGCCGGAAGGCGCGCTTCGGTCAAGTCAGCCCACGTCGCAAAAATGAAGAACTTCAGGTACCGAGCATCCAGCGGGCCTGGCCCATTTAGAAGTCTGTCCCGAGAGCTTTCCTGTAAGCTGTGCACGATTATGATTCCACTCGCACTAGTTTTTTCTCAAAAGTAAACTAAGCACTAGGTATCCAAATTTACCTTTTCCTTTCTTTTGCGAATCTGTAGCCCAACAATGAATCCACTTCGGTTGCAAAAACGAGCCAATATCCATGAAATATTCACACAGCGAAGTAGTTGAAAACCCTAGCCTCTTGATCGCTCTGGGGCGACTGCCGAGTAGCTACCAATGCCCACACATAAAACCACTCCCCAGCCTCCCTACCTATTCACCTCCGAGGAGGCCATGCAACCATCGAGTGAAGCCCATGCAGCAACGACGCGGCAATGCCTTCTCCCTCACGCGGCAGCAGGATTCTCGACAAAGGTTCGGTGGCGAGATGCTGCAGGGACCCACATGCAAAGCGTGCCATGACATCGACTGAGGAGAGGCGCAACCTACCCGTGGTGGAGGTGCCCCTTCTGCCATGTACGCAACTTGCGAGCCCGCTTGGTGCATCTGAGCATGTGCAAGCCTACAAATCAAGGTTGTGGTGGAACACAAACGCTGTGGCGCCTACACCACTGGGTTGCTAGGCACCGTGGCGGTGCCGACAGTTGGCCAGGTGGCGACGGGCTAGATCCCCACCATCCAACAACATTTGATGGTGGTATCGTTGGGACAACATTTTTTCCTTACTCCGGTGACGTTGCGGCTCGTCTCTGAGCGGTTGTGAGGCGAGCTATTGATGGACCTCGGTGTCTCTCACCATCGAACCCCATTCGATGGTAGTCTATCAGCTTTTATTGGCGATGGAAACGCTTGAGGGCGTCGTCTCCCTCCTTAGGCATCATCGTGGCCTTGTGCTTCCCCACCACGAGCACCAAGGGAAACTCTATATCCGGCGATGACGCACCCCGGTGTCGCTACCTTCTTGAATGTGTTTGCTTGGGTTGGCCGTGTGGTACCTGGAAAAGGCGGATCGAGCCGGAGTCTGCTGCTGCCAAAAAGCATCGGCCTCTGAGGCACAATGTACACCATGGTCGAATTTTCTTTGGCGGTGTCTTCGTCCGGTTTGGTCGAGTCTTGCCATTCACTCGCCGACTCTTCTAGGCGCTTATGGCTATGTTTTGCGTTGATTCATGCCATATCAAGGCAGGGTTGTTCTACAGAGGTCGGCGCGACACGGTCTTGGAGACATGCGTTCCACCTCCTCGGATTTGCCAATCTCTACACAGTTTTATTATGTTAGATTAACGAACAGTGTTCAAAATCATGCATATAGTATACACAATTCAAGTCATTTTCATGGATTTTTAAATAATCCTTCAGGGGAATGCTGGATGAGAAACCATCTCTCTACTAACAATAAGAAACAGTTGGGCATAGTAAAGGAAAACGAAGCATGCATCTTCGGCAAGTTGAGACATAGCAGATTTATGCATGGTGAGAGGAACATGATTATAAGCATTAGCCAAATCCCCGAGTATATAATAATAATTAATAATAAGGAGGAACAACAAAGGTCGTCAACAAGTATTGCAAGAAAATGTGTGAGGCAAGCGCACAGCAAAATTGAGGCTATGCACTCTACGAATGAAAGTGCATTATTATAAAATCTCCAGAAGACTCTATATGCTGGAATTGACCGATCACATAACAAGACAGTAAACATTTAGTACCTCAGACATCACCATTAATTTAAGACGAGAAAAAGGAGACTGGGAATAAACCTTTAACAACTGTATTTTCTGTGCAAGGTCATGCTCCCCAAGAAACCTCCAAATCGTAAGCTGTCCTTGGTGTCTTCACACTCTTTACAGTGGTGATATACTGTGAAGTAGCACATGATGCAAGATTATGTACATATATTTCTGGCTTTTGCTGCATTAAAAAATTAAAATGTGACATAAACAAGTAACACTAGTTAAAATTTGCCAAATAAGTGTGAAAATCAGTACTTTAAATCATATAATTGCAGTAAGCCACTGGAACACATATATGATCCTAGATGCAGAATGCATAAGGGCATCTCCAGCGGCGCGACGCAAATGGTCGCTGAGCGACCGTTTTCGTCCGCCGTGACCAGAAATGCGTCTGGGCCCTGCTCCAGCGGGGCGACGCAAAGTGACCGGCCCGTCCGCGGAGACGCAAACCTGGCCCAAATATGCGCCAGGTTGCGTCTCAGCGGACGCTCGGCGGTCGCGCCGAGTGACCGCCGAAAAAGACGTAGGACCCGCGCGTCAGTGGCAGCGAGGCCGATATAATTCCCGCCACTGGTCATTCCCCGCGCGAAAAAGCAAACTAGACCGGCGCGAAACATTCCAGAAGCGATGGACGTCCTCGCCGCCGCACCCGCCGCCGCCCCACACTCCCCCGTAGCCACGACCGTAGCCACAATGGAGGGTCAACCGGAAGCAAAGCGGGCCGGCACCGGCGGCGGCCGGGAGGCAAAGGCGAAGGCTGCAAAGAAGGTGCTCTCCCCGGAGGAGAAAGTGATCGAGGCCGCGAAACATCGCTGCCGGCGCAGGAACCAGAAGATGAAGATTTCCGCGGCCGCCAACCAGCAGGCGTGGCTGATGCAGATCAAAGCCGGCGTCGCGCAAGTAGCCCTCCATCCGACCTTGGCGGAGGGCTACATGCTCATCAAGAGAGAGGGGATCGCCGGCGTCGCTCCTCCGTCCTCGTCGGTCAGCCTCGGTAAGTTCCCAGCTGCGTCCCGGAACTCCCGCTCCCTTGCAGGGCCACCCGGCGTCGCGGTTCGCGTCCGGCCTGCCGCCGGTGGAGTTGACCGGGCGGCGGAGCGCTTCAACGGGGCGGCTGTTCCCGACCTCAACCGGACTCCTAGAAGCGGTGATTCCAGCTCGGGCGCGACACAGAAGACGCGCCAGGTGCCGGAGGAGAGCATGCCGCAGCCCCGCATCCTGTTCGACGAAATGGCGCCGGCTGCCCCGACGATGGACGACCTGGTACGTGAGCTCTCTCAATGTGTGCGTTCGCCGTGTTTCATGCGTCTGACGTCCGGTGATTCGTAGGAGTATTGGAAGGACCGCCGTGAGGCTGACATCCAGGAAATTCTCTTCGGCGGCGGCTTCGCGGTGATCCGGCCGGGACCCCGCTGGATGACTGGGAGCCAACGGCAGATGAATGCGCGGAGGACATCGAAACCGCACGCCTGTTCGCCACCCAGCAGACGCAGCCAACACCCGTGTCGGTGGACGACTTCGACGACGCGCCAACAAAGCCTGCAAAGAAGAAGGGGGAGAGCCACAGGACACAAGGCTTCGTCGACGAGGAGGACAAGTGCTTGTGCGAAGCATGGCTTGCATCGAGCAATGATTTCATTAATGGCGCGCAGCAAAAGGGCAAGGTCTATTGGGCCAAGGTCTCGCAGCAGTACAACGAGACCAGGCGGCACCCGCCCTAAAATATCACAAGCCCTCGGACGTTAGAGTCCCTCCGAAAAAGATGGAACTACATCAAGCAAGAGACAACCAAGTTTTGCTCGGCGGACGAACATGCTGTTAACAACCCCGTAAGCGGAGCTGGCGTCATGACAGTGGTAAACACGATAGAACCATCATCATTCAACACTATGTGCATCATTCTATGTACATCATTGGCGGCTATGAATGCAGGTATCCCGCGCCTTGGAGATGTTCAGGGCGACGCATAAGAAGGGCTTCCATATGGTCCATTGCCGGAACGTGCTCAAGAACGCCAACAAGTGGATGACAAGCTATGCGGCCTACAACGAAGCTGTGAGGAATGGGACAGCGATCAACCTCGACGGCGAGGACGACGATCAAGGCCGTCCAGCCCTTCCACCTCGTCCACGAGGCCACAAGGCTACCAAGGCCGATCTACAGCGGGAGGCGCAGGCCCTTGCGTTCACCATGAGCACGGAGAAGATGATGGCCGACAATCGTGCCGCCTTGGCTGCTAGGGACGAGAAGAGGCGTCTGGAAAAAGAGGCTGCAGCTGCCATCTACCACAACCTCGCCAAAGAGGTAATTGAGGTCCAAAAGGCAGACGCCGAGGCCAAATTGCTTGACGCCGAGGCTAGGAGGATGGACGCCAAGGCCAAGATCCTTGCGGAGGACACTAGGATCATGCTAGCCGACTTGAGCAGCGTCGACGACGACACCAGGGCCTGGTTCATGAAGAGGCGCGCCGAAATCCGCGCGCGAGACGCCTGATCGCCGGCGCCATGCGCCCAGCACCTTGGCCTCCTTTTGGACATTTTTATTGCTGCACAAGCCTTGTTGTGCTCCTTTTGGTCTCCACTTTGCGCAATCCGATATGCAAAGTGGGGTGAACTTGTTTCAGCCCTCAAAATGCGGCTGTAAATTTGGTGCAAAAGTTTATGCGTGCTTCTATTTTTTGAATTCTGGCCTGCGCCCAAAATGCGTCGCCCCGCTGGAGCCAGCCCCAGACGCAAACGGACACGCGACCATTTCCGCGTCCGCCTCGCGACGCAAACGGACGCCCGCAGACATTTTGGGTATTAATGCGTCGCGCCGCTGGAGATGCCCTAAGTGGTGCTCCCTCTGTTCCTAAATATAATACGTTTTGGGAGACCAAAGGTAGTGACAGGGAGGCTCCTTCCAAACAATCTGCTCCACCTAACATCAACAACAAAGTCGTAAACACTTAACTTGCCCAGTGGGTAGATTTATCTCTGTTTGATGTGACATATTTGCTACTGGAATCCAGACAGCTACTGAGTTGTATGGGTTTTGGGCAATCCAAATAGTATATGAACAAGTTGTTTCACATGTGGAAGAATTGTTTTTTTTGCTCGGTTCCAGTTTTTAGGATTTCTGCTGCAAAATTAACTGACCTACGTTGCTCTACTTCAATTCGGAACCTGGAGTCCATGGAGATCTAGAGGAGGAAGAAGAACGCCGGTCTATGACTTGCAGCAGAAGTGATCTAGGTTTTGCGGAGAGGAGGGACAAGTCAACTTTATCTGCCGCAGAAACCTGGGATGCGTGTTTCCCGCATGGGGTTGTCGGGGCATATTCAGAAAGGGATCGGGGTGGTTGGTGGGAGCTTACCCTATTTGGGCGAGGGCTGGAACAGTTAAGTGCCTGAATAATGTACCACATTACTAGTGTAATAGTTTTTTTTTCATTGTTAGAATTTTTGCTATGCATAGGCCAAATATTAGATTTTGCACAGGGACTCCAAATTTGCAGGTACCCTGCTTTGGCTAATAATAGCTGATTTTTATACAGATTAACAAGTTGAACAAAAAATATGGAGTAAGATGGTCTGCTAGTCTATGTACTATTGCCCCTCCATTATGTCTCTATGGGAAATAAATCAATATAGAATGGACCAACATACAGCATGGTGTTAGAAGCATCTAGTAACAATTAAGAATAAGTAAGTTTTGTCATTGTAATCTATGTGAAAACAACAAATTCAATTACACATTTTATATGCGTTAGTCATCAGCGAGCCATTTGTTTGGAAAAAAACAGAATCCATCTTTCAAACAACTCCTGCAATACGTAAACAAGGTCTCATCGAGTTGAATGTTTTTCTCGAAATGAGGAATGCCTTGGCCTCTGCATCGGTAGATGCACACAGCCTTTTATTATAAATATCAAGAAAACATCTATCGAGTTGGATGTGTCATCTATCAAGAAGAAATAGCTTTTCTTTTTGTATCTAAATTTTTTAATTCAAAGAAGATAGGCAATGTGTGCAATTATAATCAACCATCTTCCTCTGTATTTTTGTCGGAATCATGGATCTCTATAAAAGTCAGCTATTATTAGCAGAAGAAAATGGTGCATTCCTGTGGCCTCCAACATGGAGGTTTTCCATGCATCGAGTAAGCTAATTATGTTGTATTGATGTATCTACTAAATGTGAAAGCCAAATACATTTAATCTTTAAGATTATATTGCATATTTGCATTTCAGTGTCACTTGATAGCACAGATCCAACTAACCTCACATTCAAGCATTGCACAACCTACTCTCAGTTTGATATTCTAAATGGTAAAGGATCAAATACACACAAATATTTTCACAATGAACTTTTACGTTATATCTAACTATATATCTCGCAAATTTGTTTGAAGATTCGGGCTCTACGTGTGTTTACAGGCGTCAATCCAAGAGCACATTAAAAGATTGGTGTTATAGTATGTACTACAGGAGTGTGGATCACACCGAAAAATCTTCCAGAAAGACAAAGTTTGATGGTGAATCTAGCCACACACACGTTTCCGTGGTGAAGCATGTGTCTGGTTACATGACAGAGAGCATGAAGGGAGTGACCAAGATGAAGGTGTTAGATTAGACATACGAGCCTACAATATATCCAAGGGAATATACATATTGCAGATTATTATACATATGCACTGGTTTGTTATATTAGTATTGTATTAGACCTCTTTGCTGATTTATTTGATTTAGTTGTCAGCTAACTATGATGAGAGAACAAATTTACAAGATTACATGTGCCCTGGATGTGCAAGTTTAATAGTTCTAAAGAGCATCCAAGAGTGGGGCAACGTATACTGGTCATGGCCCTCTTGGTGCAGCAACGAGGATGATAAATAGACAAATATGACCTATCATGATCCAACATATTGCGTGAATGCAGAGGATCGGGTAAGATATTGTTCTATCTTTCATTCAACAATATTTGTTAATTGAGTTTTTTTTTCTTTTAATTTGCATTTGTTCAGGTGAGATGATAAGTGACAAGGATAGATGCCCAAGCTTCAGAGGGAACAAAGTAGCCCAGAAGAAGAAGGTTTTGGAGGTTCCCGTGGAGGAATGAGTGAAACATGACTGGAGATGACCATAATAAGAAGCGGAGTACGAGTTGTTCGGGTTCGACACCTTGGCCCACCAAGTTGTGGCATTGCTAGTTGCACTCCTCGGTCTTTCCGATGGATCCTCAAACAGGGATGACGCCTCGGGTCCCCCACAGTTTCATCATCATGTATGGCAACATGAGCAGCTGGCTGTCATGTAGCAAAGTTTTAATTTTACACTATTACTGAGAAAATCTAGAAGCACAATGCTGCAGAATTCGGTGAACGTAACAATCTAAGGAGTTGGTACATAGGGCTAGTTAAAAACTGCAGAGCCATGTGCATGACTTGTACTAAGCTGGAAGGGAATGTCAGGGCGATTTTACTCCTTAACAAGAGAAATAATTAGGCGTATTATACATGAGAACCTACCTTCAGGAATCAGGAGACCGCTTGGTGGATGACAGGTGATATATTTTCTATATCCAGCTTTACCTGATTCAGAAATCATATGTTTACCTCCAACTGAACTTCTCTTGGGCATTCCTGCAGAAGTAGTAAGCTCGTTAGTGTTACCAAAAAGCTTCGATGCAAATACAAAAGAAGAGCTAATCATATGGAGGTAAAGCTGGATGAGTTACACTGGATTGTCGAGTAGCACTCAACCGCTTCAGCAAACTTCTTCAGTTTGAAAATACATATTGCCCTGCAAAAATAACCACATACACATGGTACATCTGACAGAAGTGGTCTCGGGTGGATCTCGACAGAGCAGCCAAAAATTATGTATTCAATCACAAGAGTTTCGCATGGAAATGTCGACTCAGACCTGTTCCTTTTCCAATGCGCCGTCCTTGCCCTCTCCACTCCGCCTAGTTGGCCCAGATTCCCAGAACAATAGACGGTATTTACGAGGAGGAGGTGGTGCTGTACAATCGAGTCCAGTACAAGTATTCGGTAGGAGCTGGGGCGTCCCCGTCGCAATCGCCATTGGCGGCGGGATTAGGGGATGCTTGGAGTTGGAGGCCGGCGGCGGGGGTGGGCGAGGCGGCGGCGCTATTGTTCTTTTTTGCACCTATTTTGGGAGGAGAAACTTTAACATGCTCCCAGCCCAGACAATTCCCGACCGACCATTTATTTTCATCCAATGACTAAGAAGTCCAGTACTCCTTAAAGAAATCACAACTTTATCTAAATCCGCATGTATGGCACACAAAAACTTTATTTTTTGGTGGAAGAAAGTCTGCCCAACACGAGATCACTCTTGCGCCACCGCCAAGAGAAAAAAGAGCCGCCTCCACCTCCTACTCCACCATAGATCGGTTCCTCCTCCTCCGGCCATCATCACCGGTGTCAGAAGGGATAGGGGACCCGATCTATGAGAGGAGGTTTCAGTAAAAGTAGTGCTTTTCTAAAAGATTAGGTTAGGATTTTAGGTAGTCGTCTTCTTTTGGTTCTCAAATCATTGAAGATGGCATCGTCTACAATAATTGATCTTCTGTCCACTTTTCGACGATGAGATCTTCCTCTCTACGTTAATGGTGGTGTTGAAAGATTAGCAACGCTAAGCATGACTTTAAATTTTAGCTTTTTTGCTTTCACTCCGTTTTCTTTTGATAGCTCACAACTCATTCCAATCAAGGCATTCAATCATATGATAGTTTGTTTCAGTAGCTCTTTCCTAAGCATAAAAAATATCTATTATGGTGGTCTCATTTATTTCCAAGCAAAACTAGACATAACACACTAAAGAAATATGCTCCAAGTTTCTACGATATTCTATGTTGCTTAAAAAACAAAGTTTAGAGGTTTGCAATCCGAGAGTTTAATAGGTCCAGTAGGGTGCCTTGTGCATCCCCAAGCTCATGGTTTTCACCATTCTTGGATGCCTCTTGGTGTGGTGTTCCTCCACTATTCCCTGTCAAAAAAATTCAACACAAAATTTTCTCCCATTTTCTTTTCTATTGGGTGACATTAGTGGTACAAAGATATGATAGTAGATACCATATATATCAAATACAAAAAATCCTAAGTAGTCCAGCAAGCATATAGTGTCCTAAACATTCCTAGCATATCAAAATACTCATGAAAAATCATTTTGGGATCCAAAGGAATGGCTCAAACACTAGTGGGAAGAATCTGTCCATATTTTCAACAGCAGCAAAGCGAAATTATTTTGGCCACTTAGACATGTCAGAAATTTTTTCCTATTTTTGTGCATATAGAGGATGAAAAGTTGCAATTACAGCGTAAATATATATGAGAGCAATCGGAGTTACAGAAAAAAATAAGGGAAGTTTTCTAGTAAATAGTGTTATGGAGGAATTTGCTACACCATGTGTTCTAACAACTTTCTATCATCCAAATTTTGTTCTACTTGGTACTTTATTGCTAACCTACAACAAAGACAGTAAATAGGACTATTTTACTATAGCAAGCATGCATAAAAATAAATAACTGGGTTGCCTTCTGAAAGTTTAGAGATGGTAAACATATATAGAGGGTGGTGAATAGGTTTCTACAAGTTTTAATTATTTGTTTGCAAGTTAGGCTTTGCGGAATATAAAGATGAGCCTAATGAAAACTAGGTGAGGCACCCTATATGATAATACAAGTAACTCGAGCACGAAGGCTCTCACATGCAGAAATATCACAAGTAAAGAGTTCGGTTAGAGATAACCGATAGCACACGGAGACGAAGGTTTATTCCCGTGTTCCCTTCCTTTGCAACAAGGTACGTCACATTTGGGGAGATGGGTCCCACAAAGGATTCCCCAGCGCCACAAAGGCTCACCTTCTTCTCTTGAGCCTATCCCACGAAGGAATAGCTATTTTCACTTGTGGTAGACTTTGAGGCATCCTCCAAACCTTCACAATCTTGTCAGGAGCAAATCCACAGCCCGGATGCTTCCGGACGCTTTTGCCCACCTAGGTTTTCCAAGAAACCCTAAAGAGCATGTATCTTGATGAATACAAGGGGGAACATGATTTGGCTTGGTGGAACTATAGATCGAGACCTCCTCTAGCTTTTCCGCGGAGGGATTTGAGTTTGGGTGGAGGAGGAGGGAGATCTGAGGCTTTTGGTGTTTCTATCAATGGAGTATGAGAGAGAAAGCTCAATAACAGTTTGTAGTGTCGTGTCTAACTGTTCTAAGGTAGGAGAAGGGCTATTTATAGGTCCACTTGAAATCTAGCCGTTGCAGACCGTTGACAACTTGTCCAGCTCAGCATTTTGTCGAGGAGGCCGGTGTGCCGGCTGTGCCACCGGGTGTAGGATAACGTTGCATAGAAAACAAAAAATTTCCTACCGCAAACACGCAATCCAAGCCAAGATGCAATCTAGAAGATGGTAGCAACGAGGGGGTATCGATTCTCACCCTTGAAGAGATTCCAAAGCCTACAAGATGAGGCTCTTGTTGCTGCGGTAGACGTTCACTTGCCGCTTGCAAAAGCGCGTAGAAGATCTTGATCACGATCGCTTCCGGCGCCACGAACGGGCAGCACCTCCGTACTCGGTCACACGTTCGGTTGTTGATGAAGACGACGTCCACCTCCCCGTTCCAGCGGGCAGCGGAAGTAGTAGCTCCTCTTGAATCCGACAGCACGACGGCGTGGTGTCGGTGGTGGTGGAGAAATCCGGCGGAGCTTCGCTAAGCGTGCGGGATGTGGTGGAGGAGAGAGACCGCTAGGGTTTGGGGAGAGAGAGGGTTGGGCGCCGGCCCTCTAAGGGGTGCGGCCAAGGCTGAGGCTTGAAGTGATCAGCCCCCTCTCCTATGCCCCTCATTATATAGGTGGAAGCACCAAGAGTTCTAGTCCAAGTCTTCGAATAAGACCCCAACACTAAAACCTCCCATATGTGGGAAACCTACTCAATGAGGGAGTCCTACCCAAGGTGGGACTCCCACCTTTCCTTGAGGTGGGTTGGCCGGCCACCCTAGGGGAGTCCACCTTGGACTCCTCCCCTTTAGGGTTGGCTGGTCATGCAAGGTGGAGTCCCTCCGGGACTCTACTTTCCATGGTGATTTCTTCCGGACTTTTCTAGAACCTTCTAGAACCTGCCATAAATGCACCGGATCATTTCCAAACTTGGAATATGACTTCCTATATATGAATCTTATTCTCCGGACCATTCCGGAACTCCTCGTGATGTCCGGGATCTCATCCGGGACTCCGAACAAATATTCGAACTCCATTCCATATTCAAGTTCTACCATTTCAACATCCAACTTTAAGTGTGTCACCCTACGGTTCGTGAACTATGCGGACATGGTTGAGTACTCACTCCGACCAATAACCAATAGCG
This sequence comes from Lolium rigidum, assembly GCF_022539505.1. NCBI lineage: Eukaryota > Viridiplantae > Streptophyta > Magnoliopsida > Poales > Poaceae > Lolium > Lolium rigidum. Next base: position 47,104,237 of record NC_061509.1, read on the forward strand.
GGATCCGGAGATCCATAATGGCTCCCACATATTCAACGATGACTTCAGTGATCGAATGAACCATTCACATACGATACCAATTCCCTTTGTCACGCGATATTTTTACTTGTCCGAGGTTTGATCATCGGTATCACTCTATACCTTGTTCAACCTCGTCTCCCGACAAGTACTCTTTACTCGTACCGTGGTATGTGGTCTCTTATGAACTTATTCATATGCTTGCAAGACATTAGACGACATTCCACCGAGAGGGCCCAGAGTATATCTATCCGTCATCGGGATGGACAAATCCCACCGTTGATCCATATGCCTCAACTCATAATTTCCGGATACTTAATCCCACCTTTATAACCACCCATTTACGCAAGTGGCGTTTGATGTAATCAAAGTACCTTTCCGGTATAAGTGATTTACATGATCTCATGGTCATAAGGACTAGGTAACTATGTATCGAAAGCTTATAGCAAATAACTTAATGACGAGATCTTATGCTACGCTTAATTGGGTGTGTCCATTACATCATTCATATAATGATATAACCTTGTTATTAATAACATCCAATGTTCATGATTATGAAACTAATCATCCATTAATCAACAAGCTAGTTTAAGAGGCATACTAGGGACTTCTTGTTTGTCTACATATCACACATGTACTAATGTTTCGGTTAATACAATTATAGCATGATATATAAACATTTATCATAAACATAAAGATATAAATAATAACCACTTTATTATTGCCTCTAGGGCATATCTCCTTCAGGCTCCCACTTGCACTAGAGTCAATAATCTAGTTTACATTTGTAAAGATATAACACCTTGGCCTTATGGTGCTTTATCATGTATTGCTCACGGGAGAGGTTTTTAGTCAACGGATCTGACACGCTCAGAAACGTATGTATTTTGTAATTCATTTACGTCTCAACGCATCACTCATTTCCAAATGAGTCAGCATTAAATATGTTTGGTCTTTTGGTGGAACCTTAATTCCGCGGTCTGAAATATGTCACTAATATTGTCACACACAATATAGCTTCTAAGTTTTGACTCTGTCGGAAATACACCAAGTTCTCAAAGAACCTCTTGACTTAACATCCTTTGTCATTGTCAAAACAATGACATACTCTTCCTTCTTTTGTAGAATCCGTCACAATATTTAGAACTCTTCTAAATCTAGCATAGACAACTTCTAGCTCATTGTGCTACCTTTTAAAACAACACTTAATCTAATTTGAGATTGAAATTATATTTTATATGTGACAAAACCAATATCGGTGTAACACCTTACAGCCGATTTGTTTGTCATTTCTTCATACAAATATATATATATATATATATCCTTAGTTCTTCTAAAGTACTCAAGGATATTCTTACCGTCGTCCAATGATTATCATATGAATCATTCCGGTATATGCTCATAACACTTTATAGCACATGATATCCGATTGTGTACATATTATTCGTGATCTATAATCACTCATGTGTTTTTACTCATTGAGTGTCGGATACACTCAAGTCTTGTTAAACCTTCACATGACAAGAACATTTTCTTAATATTTCTATATTGAACTACTTCAATATCCATCATATGTACTTTGACTTAAACTTATTTATGTGTTTCAATCTATCTTCATAGATCTTGACACTAAATTTGTTTCGATCCATATCCTTTCATTGAAGTTAATTCTCAATGAAACCTTTTTAATCAAGTATATAATTACATCATTTATAACCAACTATATGTCACCTACATAAAGTATTATAAATGTGTCTTAGCGCTCCCACTTAATTTCTTGCAAATGCAAGCCTCTTCATCGTCTCTCGATGAAATCAAAAACTCTTTGACTATTTCATCCGGTGAAGATTCCAACTCCGTGATACTTACTTCATCCAATTGAAGCTTGTATACCTATCTAGTATTCCACGGACCAGCAAAACTCTTGGTTGTATCTTGTATACATACTTCTGTTAAGTAGTGTATTTTGCCATCCTACTAGCATATCTCATAAAAGAAATATGTAGTGATTACTAGAATAATCCACATAGACTATAAGCATTGCTACGGAAGATCTAATCTTATCGTATTCAACTCTTTGAACTTTGTCGTAAACAATTTTTCGATAAGTCAAGCTTTCTTCAAGGATATTTCATCCAAGTCTATCAATTTCATAGATCCATTTACTTTCATAAAGTATTCATCTATCTTGGATTTCATGGCGCATGGCCATTTTAACGGAGTCGTGGCCCATCATAACTTCTTTGTTTTGTAGTTGGTTTATCATTGTTCAAAATCAATCCTTTGTCCACAAATCATTTATTTGATCACAAAGTAAACCATACCTACAAGGTTCAATTTGTACTTCGATCTCCATGGCTAAAACACTTTGTAGTCATGAGAGCCATGATCGTCGTGGCCGCTTCCGAAACCAATTCCGATGCTGCGCTACTCGATCATTATGCTCAGGTTCATAAACCTTATCAAATTATATTGTCCTCCCACTCAAATACTTCACTCGAAACAATTTCTCGGAAATAAGAAACATTGACAAACACTTTTGTCTTTGTCTCGTGGGAAGAATTCCCAATTAAATCTCTCGGGATAACCAACAAAGACATTCATCCGATTTTGGTTGACTATTAGGGTTTATACCCATGCCATAACTTGTATGGTGTCATTTCAACGGATCATGATGATGCTCTATTCAGTGTAAAAGCGGTAGTCACTAAAGCATAATCCACAAAAATATAATGGCATCAATATTTTATCTCATCATTGATCGGAAATACTTTTGTACACCCACGCATGGGTGTGGGTGTTTCTATCACCGTTCATTTATTCCTCGAGATTCGTGCCCACCATGGTAGATAGAAAGATTCCTTTCTCTCTCCTCTTTTTATCCGAATCTTAAAGCACAATGAACGGTGACGGAAACACCCACACCCATGCGTGGGTGTACAAAATCCACTCTCCATCATTGATCCAACAAAGTTTGGATATATCTCTTGGATACTTCATCATCACTATGATACTCCAAGAAACGTAAGTTGTAGAACAATTTCATAACTCTCTTAGATGTTCGCTAAAACTCGTAATTCAAATATTTCCACCATGATCCAATCATAGATATTTGATCTCTATTACGATGATTTCCACTTCATACTGAAATTTATTTGAATCCATTCAAATGTTTCAAACTTCTTCCTTATTGAATATATCCACATATATATACTCAATTCATTGTTGAAAGTTTTCATGAAGTAGAAGAATCTCCCGCACACAACTATGCCCGATGAACCACATACATCATCATGTATTTTTCCACTAAGTTAGTTGCCCGTTCAACTTTTGGCCTATGAACGGTATTTTAATCATTCTTTTTAGAAAAGATTTGCAAGCGCCAAATGATTCAAAAATCAAATGACTACAAAAAATCCATTTGCATGGAGTTCCTTCATGCGTTCCTTTCTAACATGACCTAAATGGCGGTTCCAAAAATAAATGGATTTGCCTTATGGCATTTTAGCGTCAGTGTTATGTATGTGTGTTTCACCATTAAGATTTATAATAACTTATCCATCGTATATGGAGTAATGTCATAATTTGAACAACTCATTGTTTCATTTGACCAGAGCAAAATAACAATTATTAAGTTCTTTATTATAAATTCTAAGGGCTAGATAGAATGCCAACGATGAACACTTTATTTTTGTTCTAGGCGTGCATTCCTATCATATTCCTTGTCAGTCACTTAGGTCATTGAATTCTTGTATTGCGTTGTTTTTGTATGACACTTCATACCAACCAATATAGTACTAATACCCAAGAATTTCATAGTGTGACCTAACTAGGAATACAATCATAACATGTATATCATTTATATACACCTGAGCTAGACTTTCTAGTCTTTTCTTTCTTTCTGCCAAAATATCTTTTGCAGTTTCTCTTTTAGCTTTCCTCATTATTCAGAAAAACACTTCAACATTAATAACTTCTAGGTTTGTTGGTCCGATACCAATAACCTTGAGGTTCTTATTTTGAAGTTGATCATCATATGACAAGTGTTCCGGATTTCACTATTAGTAACCTTGTAATATGATGAACAATTTCACTCATAATTTTATCCATCATATCATGACGACTTTCCGAGACCATGTCTGTACATGCTAGGCTCGTAAAGTTTTAACCTTGGTATTTGCATGTGCAAATCTAGCTTGCACCCGTTGTATGCACACGTAGAATCTATCACACCCGATCATCACGTGATGCTTCGAAACGACGAGTCTTAGCAACGGTGCATATTAAGGATGGTCACTTCATGGATATGCGAATATCGTTAGTGCCCCAATAGTTGGAGGATTGTGACGCCTTGCGTCTTCAACCTTCGTACATTCCCATAAAACTTATGAGTTCATGTAGTCTCACCAAATTATATTCTATCATCTTGCAATAAGGTCTTAGATATCACATATATCTCATACCTTGATTATTTCGAAAACTAAATTTTCAGCTCCTTACTTTTCAAACAGATTTGAACTTCAAGTTTCACGGAGACAAGATAACTTTAGGTACTAATTGAAACCATAGCTCTTTGAATCAACAATGTGAGGTTTACTAAAAGTTTGCTATAGGACTTAATCAATTCTTGATTCTTTAACAATACGGTACCAATCCGTAAAGTTTCTTGTCAGATTTTAACAGTATTTCTATCTCAATAACAAGACTAGCGCATAGTAGAAAATGGATGCCAATACTACAAAATTAATTCAAAATACTACTCAGACTATGTTTATGATAATTAGTTCATGTTTTAATCTAATTACTAATGAACTCCCACTTAATACAACATCCCTCATAGTTGTTAAGTGATACACGATCCAAATCCACTACACCAAAACCGATCATCACGTGAGATGATGTAGCTTCAATAGTGAACATCAAAATGTTGATCATATCATCCATATGATTCGTGTTCAACCTTTCGGTTTCCGTTGTCCCGAGGCCATGTCTGTACATGCTAGGCTCGTCAAGCAAACCCAAGTATTCCGCGTGTGCAACATGGCTTACACCCGTTGTATGTGAACGTTGAGTCTATCACATCCGATCATCACGAGATGCTTCGAAACGACGAACTGTACAACGGTGCATACTAGGGGAGAACTATTATCTTGATATTAATGTGAGGGATCATCTTATAATGCTACCGTCGCGATCTAAGCAAAATAAGATGCATAAAAGGATTAACATCACATGCAGTTCATATGTGATATGATATGGCCCTTTTGTCTTTGCGCCTTCGATCTTCATCTCTAAAGCACGGACATGATCTCCATCATCAACGGGCATGATCTCCATCATCGTCGGCGTAGCGTCAAGGTCCATGGCGCCGTCTTCATGGTTGTTCACCTCATGTAGCAACTATTACAACTACTTTGAAATACTACTCAACATGAAATTTAAAGACAACCATAAGGCTCCTGCCGGTTGCCACAATACAATAATGATCATCTCATACATATTCATCATCACATTATGGCCATATCACATCACCAAACCCTGCAAAAACAAGTTAGACGTCTCTAATTTGGTTTGCATATTTTACGTGGTTTAGGGTTTTCGAGTAAGATCTAATCTACCTACGAACATGAACCACAACGGTGATACTAGTGTTGTCAATAGAAGAGTAAATTGAATCTTCACTATAGTAGGAGAGACAGACACCCACAAAGCCTCTTATGCAATACAAGTTGCATGTCGAACGAGGAGCAAGTCTCATGAACGCGGTCATGTAAAGTTAGCCCGAGCCGCTTCATCCCACTATGCCACAAAGATGCAAAGTACTCAAACTAAAGACAACAAGAGCATCAACGCCCACAAAACCATTGTGTTCTACTCGTGCAACCATCTATGCATAGACACGGCTCTGATACCACTGTAGGATAACGTTGCATAGAAAACAAAAAATTTCCTACCGCAAACACGCAATCCAAGCCAAGATGCAATCTAGAAGATGGTAGCAACGAGGGGGTATCGATTCTCACCCTTGAAGAGATTCCAAAGCCTACAAGATGAGGCTCTTGTTGCTGCGGTAGACGTTCACTTGCCGCTTGCAAAAGCGCGTAGAAGATCTTGATCACGATCGCTTCCGGCGCCACGAACGGGCAGCACCTCCGTACTCGGTCACACGTTCGGTTGTTGATGAAGACGACGTCCACCTCCCCGTTCCAGCGGGCAGCGGAAGTAGTAGCTCCTCTTGAATCCGACAGCACGACGGCGTGGTGTCGGTGGTGGTGGAGAAATCCGGCGGAGCTTCGCTTAAGCGTGCGGGATGTGGTGGAGGAGAGAGACCGCTAGGGTTTGGGGAGAGAGAGGGGTTGGGCGCCGGCCCTCTAAGGGGTGCGGCCAAGGCTGAGGCTTGAAGTGATCAGCCCCCTCTCCTATGCCCCTCATTATATAGGTGGAAGCACCAAGAGTTCTAGTCCAAGTCTTCGAATAAGACCCCAACACTAAAACCTCCCATATGTGGGAAACCTACTCAAGGAGGGAGTCCTACCCAAGGTGGGACTCCCACCTTTCCTTGAGGTGGGTTGGCCGGCCACCCTAGGGGAGTCCACCTTGGACTCCTCCCCTTTAGGGTTGGCTGGTCATGCAAGGTGGAGTCCCTCCGGACTCTACTTTCCATGGTGATTTCTTCCGGACTTTTCTAGAACCTTCTAGAACCTGCCATAAATGCACCGGATCATTTCCAAACTTGGAATATGACTTCCTATATATGAATCTTATTCTCCGGACCATTCCGGAACTCCTCGTGATGTCCGGGATCTCATCCGGGACTCCGAACAAATATTCGAACTCCATTCCATATTCAAGTTCTACCATTTCAACATCCAACTTTAAGTGTGTCACCCTACGGTTCGTGAACTATGCGGACATGGTTGAGTACTCACTCCGACCAATAACCAATAGCGGGATCCGGAGATCCATAATGGCTCCCACATATTCAACGATGACTTCAGTGATCGAATGAACCATTCACATACGATACCAATTCCCTTTGTCACGCGATATTTTTACTTGTCCGAGGTTTGATCATCGGTATCACTCTATACCTTGTTCAACCTCGTCTCCCGACAAGTACTCTTTACTCGTACCGTGGTATGTGGTCTCTTATGAACTTATTCATATGCTTGCAAGACATTAGACGACATTCCACCGAGAGGGCCCGGAGTATATCTATCCGTCATCGGGATGGACAAATCCCACCGTTGATCCATATGCCTCAACTCATACTTTCCGGATACTTAATCCCACCTTTATAACCACCCATTTACGCAGATGGCGTTTGATGTAATCAAAGTACCTTTCCGGTATAAGTGATTTACATGATCTCATGGTCATAAGGACTAGGTAACTATGTATCGAAAGCTTATAGCAAATAACTTAATGACGAGATCTTATGCTACGCTTAATTGGGTGTGTCCATTACATCATTCATATAATGATATAACCTTGTTATTAATAACATCCAATGTTCATGATTATGAAACTAATCATCCATTAATCAACAAGCTAGTTTAAGAGGCATACTAGGGACTTCTTGTTTGTCTACATATCACACATGTACTAATGTTTCGGTTAATACAATTATAGCATGATATATAAACATTTATCATAAACATAAAGATATAAATAATAACCACTTTATTATTGCCTCTAGGGCATATCTCCTTCACCGGGCTGGCCGGTGCCACACCCGGTGCCGTCGGCAGCCGCCGGGCCAGGCGCCGGGCCAGTGCCGGACGACCTTCCGGGCTTACAGTACATCTGCTTCGGTAGTCATCGGTGTAGGAGCCGGTATACGCCGGGTGGTCCGGTGCTGGGGCCGGTGCCAACGGGCTGGGCGACGGGCCAGCCGACAGAAACTGGATGCTGATACTGGGCGAAGGGCGCTGGCTCCCTGGAATCAGCTCGGTGTGCACCGGTGCCAGGGCCGGTCTGCGCTGGACCAGCCGGTGTGGCACCCGGTGTTGTCGAGCCATATGTCGGCCAGAGCTTCCTTTGTTTTCTTCAAAGTGGGGGGTCTCCCTTCACCTTCTTGTTTCAATGATACACCGTTATGCCTGTTGGACTAATACTTGAGAATAAACTTGTAGGCATGTATTAGTCCAAATAATCTACCTACGGTGTCATTGAAACCAAAATAATGGATAAGGGTAAAATACCCTTACACCTTCCGAAAAGCGTTTTCTTATAGCCATATATATAGCTAGGCTTTACTTACTTGATTCAAGTGATATGGAGATTATGTGGTACTAGCTTATACCTTGGTGCTACCTCCTTCTTCCTTGGAAAGTGTTCCATAAATTTTTCATGTGGGAACTAAAACTTCACATTCCCTTCCTATGAGTCAATAACTCCACATGTAGTTGTCAAAAAAGGTCTTCCAAGAATTATAGGACTAGAGGTTTTACCCCTCATGTCCATGATAACAAAGTCAACAAGAACAAAATTCATATGTAACTCAACCATAATATCATTTACTTTTACTAAATCATGTTTGGTTGAGTCATCCACAATCAAAAGATCTATTGAACATTTTTTCCATGGTTTTGAGTTCTAGTAGAGCATAGAGTTCTTTTGATAATACGGAGACACTAGATCCTATATCCAGAATAACATGATGGGTTTCTTTGCCAATAGTGATTAATATTTTGGGGATCCAAACATCTCCAAGCTTTGGTGGTATCATGGCTTCATTATTGTATCTTTCTATCTTTTCTTTGATTACATAGTTCGCTATGTAGGAGCCAAAACCTATTTAATGAACATTAATGGATGGATCATTAGAAAACTTTTGTAGGATATTGATAAGTTCATTTAAGCTGCATTAATCAAGGTCAAGTAGAGGTTATTTTGTTTCACTTAGAATTTTAACTTCTTCTACTTTTTCTCTCTATTGTGTAGGTTAAAGACTTCATATCTATCATAAAATACTTCATCTTTCTCCAAACTTTTCATAATTTGGACTTCTAAAAGCAGGCCATCTAATAACACATGGGTGTTTGAGGAAATTATGTTTAATGAAAGCACCTCCACATTCATTATCCAAATATGTCATAGAGGTGTTAGTTAAACCCCTATAAAATATTGCATTAACATCCAATCCCTAAGACCATGTTTTGCTCCACAAGCAAGTCCTCTAAATCTTTCCCAAGATTTTACTAGTAATTCATTTTCATTTTGTTTAAAAGAGATAATAATTTCCCTAAGGTGACTTATTATTTCAGGGGATCCAAATATTTATGCAAAGACAACTTTAACATTAAACCAAGAGCTAAAGTTTCCAGTTGGCCATTTTAATATCCAACCTAATGCTTTTCTAGCAAGTGAATATGGAAAAGTTTAATCTTGATTATGTTATTACTTGTGTTCCTTATATTTAGAGCCTTGCATCTTTCATTGAATTTTCTTAGGTTTATCACAGGATCCTCCTTTGATTTTCCATGAAAGCGGTTTTCATAAATTACTTTTGTTATTGTGGGATCGATTTCAAAGGGTTCAATGGGTATTTCATCTTTGGGATTTCTATTTCCGTGCCCTCGGGTTCTTAGTTGTACTCAGTTTTCCCCAGATCCTTAGTTTTTCCTCAGTTTTCCCCAAGCCCTTGTCTGAAACCCGTAGAAGGAGCTCGGACGGGAGGATTCCCGTTTAGTTGACCGTTCTGTGCTAACATGTGGGGCCGTGTCGTGTGGGGCCGCATCGCGTGGGGCTGGTAGAAAGGGACCGCGTGGGACAGGACGAGACCGCATTTGGTTGTACGTGAGCAAGAGTTCGGTTTTGTCTCTCTCGGCCCAAATTGGCATCCCTTTTTAAGAGCACATTTTTTCCCTCTTTCTCTCTCTGTCTGTTTTCACCAAATTATTATCAAATCTAGAGAAGCTTCCATTTTTGTCTTTCTTCAATTATTTGTGCCTTTTGACCCTCGTTTTTTCCCAATATGGCAGCAAATCCAGTACTCCCTCTGGTCCATATTAATGACCTCACCTATCTTAATTGGTTCATATGTACTCCAGTTAAATCTAGAAGCAAATCTCGATGCTAATGTACGATAAATTCACACCGTCATAATAAATCGACAAAACAAAGTAGGGCCAACAAAGTATAGTAGAATAGGGATAGATAATAAGGCTGCATACATCATCCAACATAACAACATGTTCTTCACAACACCAACATAAATATAATAACAAAATAAAAAGCTGCTTTGCAGCAGCAGCGCACGTCCTGGACTCCGCCTACTCCATTCCCATGTGGCTCCTCCTCCAGTTCTTGCTCCCCTGTCCCTTGATCTTGGGCACCTTGGGCTTGATCAGAGGCATGCGCCCGGCGGCGATCTCCACCCGCAGGAAGTTGCGGAGGTGAATGCTGAGCGCCTTGTGATTGGCGCGGAAGGAGTAGACGTTCACTGTCGCGCCGACCTTGGGGAAGGTCCTACATATGTCCTCGGCATGCGTGAGGAGGCAGCTGAAGTCGGTGTCGCCGAGTCTCCTATTGCAGAAGGGGCACTTGTAGACACCTTTGGCAAAGTAGGAGGTGAACTGGCCGACCTGCAGCCTCCGCAGCACCTGCCGAGCCTTGGTGTGCTGATCCTCCTCGTCGCTGCCGACGTCGCTGCCAGACACCTGATCCATATCAAACGGAAACTATGAGTGAATGAGTTGCAACGATGACGTAACGTGCATGATAACAAAGTTAGGAAACACATAGAAAACCTCAGTTAGAGTGAACACGATTATATATCTACAGGGACGGGGTCAGCGAACCAAAGCTCATGCACAACAGATTTGTACACAGCAATGGTTCGTTGAACCCGCTCTGTAAAAATTTGTGCCCAACGATTCATCATAGGCAAATAAAAAATTGTAGATCTGAATTTGAACAAATTCCAAATTCTTTGCAAAATTAAACGATTGATATCTTTTGATTCGTGCATAAATTAACTGATTGGGATCCCATGATTACTTGTATAAGTTAACCGAACGGCTGAACCCCAAATCTTAACTGATTGAGATCTCATGATTACTTGCATAAATCAAGAAGGGATCAAATCAAAATGGAATAAATCGGCGTAAATATTAACCCAGTACTCATCCTACCTACAGATCGGCACTAATAGTTACTAGGGAACCAGCAAAAATAGGGTTGAAAAAGAAAAGGGGAACAACAAGGGAGCAAACCGTAGTTACCTCGTTCCAAGGATTGTCCATGCAGGTGTTGTAGGGGTTCGACGGACGGATGTACGACACCTGCTCGTAGGGGTCCCATTCCAGCGGGATCTGACCGCCACCGGCGGCAGCCTCCGATGCACCGGCTGGAGCCGCCAATGCAACGGCGGCAGCGACAATCGTAGAGGGGACGACGTCGAAGACGGAGGCGCCGCGCTTAGAGGGGACGACATCGAGGACGAAGGACGCATTCGCATTCTCCTTGTCCATCACCGACAGAGGAGAGGGACAGGTTTTTTTTTTACTTTGGAGAGGATGATGGGACGTGAGAGGCGGCGTTGCGTGAGGTAGTGACAGTCACAGTGATAATGCGAGGAGACGAACAAAGAGAGGCATCTATAAAGGCGAGGGGTCCTAAATGCGACCCGCGTCCTACACGTCCACCATTGCACGTCTGCACGTCTCCGACTTCTGCACCGTGACACGCGTCCATGATTGCATGTCTTCAACTTCTGCACCGCGACCCGCGTCCTACGCTTCAACAATTGCACGTCTTCCACTTCTGCACCGCAACACGCGTCCTCGAGTCTAACCCTGAAAATTTAGATATACTCAGGTATACCCTCGAGTCTTATACTAGCATTTTTTGTGTGCTCAGTTTTCCCCTTGAGTGCTAATAATGGTTAGTGCAATATACTCAGTTTTATCCTTAAGTGGCTGGTCAACAGAGAGTCAACAAATAGGATTAAGCTATCTAATTGAGTCATTTCATGCGCAAAAAATTCCAAAAAAGATAAAACCATAGTGGCACTTACTCATGGAGTCTTCTTATGCGACCTGCCACGTTGAGAACCATAACAATCATACATAAATCAAGTTAATTTTAGCACAAATTACCACTTCTCAAATCACCTAGTAGCTATGAAGGTGCATGGCTTTCCACAATAAGCCCTTCCCAAAACAGCTTTCCCCAAAACATACTTTGTCTGCCACAATTTTCACACTCATATATATTTGTTTGCAAGTAGTTTGAGGTAGGCCAAGATGGGTTTCATTGTACAAAACACACATTTTCCATTTTTTAAATCTCATATCTGAATCCCTTACTTTGTTTACTACTCGCGTGCCCTTGGTTTCTTGATACTACTCAGTTTTGCCCTCTCCCTTCACAAATTCTCACAGACGCCCAACCTTGTCCTGATTGGTCTAGCCCTTGTCACGCGGATCGTGCCCGCCGATCGTTGATCGTATGATCTAACGGGCAGGATAACCCCTCTCTCTCTCTGATCGGGGCCACCACCCTCTCTCTCTGTCGGCGGCTAGCTTCCACCCTCTATGTATGCTAAATACCCATTTTGCCACCGGATTCAGTAAGTTTGGTTTTCTGTATTATTTTTCATGCGCTAAAAATTATAAACTCTTGGGATAGGCATTACTTTTAACGCAAAAAATGATAAACCATCAACGATTTCTTGTAGCCATTACTTTTCACGCAAAAAATGATAAACCATCACCGATTTGTTGTAGCCATTACTTTTCACACAAAAAATGATAAACCATCACCGATTTCTTGTACTCCCTCCATACCGGTTTATAGGTCTATTACGTGTTTCGAGAAAAACTTTGATCATTAATTTGGTCAACCTAATATAATTTATCAAAAATTATACCATTGGATTCATATGCAAAAGATGTTTCCAACGATATAATATTTGTGATATATATTTCATATTTTATTGACCAAATTAATGGTCAAAGTTCTTCTCAAATCACGAAATGTGCTTATAAACCGGTATGGAGGGAGTAGCCATTACTTTTCACGCAAAAAATGATAAACCATCACCGATTTTTTTAGCCATTACTTTTCACGCTAAAAATGATAAACGAAATTATCTATCTATCTCTGTATTTGAAGTTTGGGAGGGTTCACCATCTACTTATGTTAACTTTCGAGGTTTTGACCTGAAAATCAACTGGGTATTATAAAGAGAAATAAAAGTTCAAAAAATGTAAAAACGAAACAATCTACCTATATTTGTATAGAAGGTCATCTGTATGAAATTTGAGGTCATTTAGAGAAGGTCGAAAAAATCTAACTTGTTACAAAAGCTAGTTTTAGTGAGACCAAACGGCATGCGCTTAAGCAAAGTGATTTTTTCGAACATCTCCAAATGACCCCAAATTTTCCATACATGATGCCATACGTGTAACAACAAGGAATATCTAAAAAGTGTCAAATACTTTTGCCGAACCGTATAGCTCTATCAAAGAGAACCTCACCATGGTGCCAGTAAATTTTTTTGTTACAAACTTTCGTATTTTACCTAATCTTCAACATGAAACTTGTTTAAAATTCATTTTGGCGTACAAGAAACAAATCTCACCTTGATTCGAGCACCACAGCCTCCAAACGATGCCGATACCGATATCGGCATGGTCAGAACGGCTATGCTCGCTGCCACTGCTAGGTCACCATCGGGATGCACCCTCAATCCCGTCCCCTCATTCGATCACTGACACACTAGAGATACCGCCGAGGCCAATGCTGCACATACATGATGATGCCAATGCCGACCATGCACGCTGCTGTGGGCACGGCCCCGCTGCCCCGCTATGCTGGACGCCACAGACCACCGCTAGGTCTTTCCCTTCGCCACCACACTCCCCTAGCACCCATCTATACACGCCAGAAAGGAGAGGCACTAGTTTTCTCTACATTGCTCGCGTTCGTGTCCGACATCGTCAGTCAAAGTGTTGAGGTAGTCATCGATGTCCTCGACCATTTCTTCTCTTCTTTGCATGGTTAAACGCGTCTAGTTCATATCTATCTAATGCGTCTGGTCTCGCCTCATGCAGTTCTTTGTGGACGTCGATCTCATCTCGGCACCCCGCAGGCCATCTCCTCCGTGCCATCGCTGTAGAGCTCCATTTAAAAATCTAATCCTACCCGTGTATTGCCCCTTGTATCAGCGTCATGGCCCCACTTGTCATTCGATATACCGAAGCCCCACTCGTCCGTGTTTTGGTTAGGAATACGGCGATACTTGCAGTCAAACAAAGATGGATGGTCTGACGTGTCTTTGCGGGCTCTACGTGGCCCCACTAGTCAGCAGATAACGGTCAAAGTTGTTGACCTGTCGGGCAACCGGCCGTTACAACACTTATGAGGGTTTCAAACAAGGGCTTGGGCAAAACTGAGGAAAAACTAAGCGGCTGGGAAAAACTGAGCACAACTAAGGACCCGAGGGCACGAAAATAGAAATCCCTTCATCTTTTTGTAGAAAGTTTCTCACACTAAAAGGCCAATAAGTTCTCCATTTTTCCAAGGGTTACACTATTTTATGTGTTTTGTGTTTTAAAGGGAACTAAAAAGACTAAAAACAAGACAAAAAAATGCTCTGAAAATCTAAAGGAGAAGGAAAAGCTCACAGTGGTACAACCTCCCCAAGCTTAGGTGTTTGCACAAAGCTGGTGTTGATGACGCCAGAAAATGTTCTAGAAGTTGCAGTGGAAGTTGACTTATACTCCACTACACAACAACCACTATGATGCATCCCTGCAACTCGCCAGCAATGGCGCCATAAAATGTTCTTGATGGCAACAACTCACTATG